>NW_007579574.1:62587-119396 GCF_000690725.1 Stegastes partitus | reverse complement strand
GAGCAGTTCCAATAGGGTCTTCGCACCCTTTGGTGCTCGGACCCTAATAAGTCTCTCTGTAACTGGATGTGACCAGCTGATTCAATTTAATATCTCAAGTTTATTGAACTAGTTTTTTTTTTAGTTCAGTTATTTTATTTCAGTTATTTTTTACAGATTCTCAGCAAATAAGGTGACTTTCTACTAAATAATCAAAGTACAATTAACTCATATTTTTAAGGCAGCAGGATAACATATGTCTCTATTACCTGAAAATGGTTTACGGTGCAGAAACTTAAATACAGCTTGAAACCTTGTAATATTTTTGTACATTTTGTGTGAACTAACATTTTACTAAGTAAATCTCTGTGTCAGTCTAAGTGGTTAGATATTGAGACATATATCAGTATATATAATTGTTTCTACTATTAGATTAGATGGAAAGGTGGAGATAGGAAGTAAAAATTGCCAAACAAAAATGTCTTTTAACCACTTACTGTGAAAAAACTTGGGACGTTTAAGCAAAGAGTGTCCTCAGTGAACTGTCAGTTCAGGTGAGTACCAGCGACCACCAGAGGGCGCTGCAGTGTCCTTACAGGCCACAGCTGGACCTGCTCAGAGTGATAATGTGAGGGGGAAAAAACCTCATTAGTGGCTTTTGTTGTACTTGCTTTCCTTTATACATGGCCACTGTCAAAAGGCATAAAGTTATAATATAACATGAGCAGCAAAAACCCAGAACGTGTTAGGATACAGTGGTCAACATTCTGTGTTCGTATTTGTTAAAATAAGAGGAAATGCCTGTCAATGTATGTTTCAGATTTTCATTTCTGTTTTTAAGGAGCCAGCTGAGGTGATTCTGGCATCTGCTTAACATGCCTCAGAAGTCTACCTTTGGAGGTTTTCTGTGCTTGTGTAACCGAGAGGAGACCCCGAGGTAGTTCACTGGAAGGATTATATATCTCATCTGGCCTGGGAACACCTCAGCATCTCCCAGGATGAACTGTAGAGTGTTGCTGAGGAGAATGATGCCTGGAGTGACCTGCTTAACCTGCTGCCACCTGACTCTGAAGGTACACAGAAGGAAATGGATGGATGGAATTAGTACTATATGTAAAGTTAATAAAAAATAATACCTTTTTTAGCCTGTCATTTTCTTTCTTTCTTTTTTTTTTTCTTTTAAATTTACACTTTAAAGATCACTGTGGGAAAACATCCCGTCCAATCCCTGCATGCACGTCTGTGGTCGTCACTCCGTGGCAGCAGCAGGCAGTGACAGCTCTGCAGTGACAGGAGGGTTCTTATTATCCAACACTAACACTCTCAAATGCTTTTCAGGGAAGTGTTCCCGTGTTCTCGTACAGCTAAGATCCTGTGATCCTGCAAGGCCAGAGTGATGTCACGCTGGTGAGAGGCTGCCAAATTAATTCACCCGATCAATTAAGTGGGGTCACAGAGGAGGCAGCCGTCTAAGCTGCTCTATCGCTCCTCCCACAGCTTTTTCTCAGTATTTGATTAATTAACTTTGACAAACAGTTTCACCGAAGAAAGTAAATAATTCTGAGGCAGATGTACTTATGAAGTGGAAATTCACACGGTGACTTTGCAAACGTGACCCAGCATGTGTCAATCTTATACTGTCTGCTATAGACAGACATGACATATGCAGTATAAATAGTAAACAAAATCAGAAAGAACACTGGGCCCTTTATGCCATTTTTATAGGCAGGTTTATTCCATTGGTTTAATTAGTCATATTAGATCATCTACTAAGCTACTTGAATAAATATATCACTGTGATTGTAGTTTAGGATTCAATAAAATGACTATTAGGGTAATCAAATAAGCAAATCACAGGCCAGAAGTACTGATCAGTAACGTCAAGATCAAGTATAAGTACATCATATGCAAAATACTTAAAATAAAACTCTTGGTTTAGTCCCTCTGACAGATGTATTATTGTATATTACATCAATAGATTAATAACAGTGAAGCAGCAGCATGTTACTGTTGTAGCTGCTGCAGGTTACTTTGAACTACTTTATATACAGTTTGATGAACAGTGATGGCAGATGAGGGCTCATCAGATGAAGAAAAAAGAAAAAACAAAGCTCTGATACACAACTTTCACTTCTTGGTCTGTTTCTCTCAGTTTTGGTAAAATATTGAAGAATTATGAGATTCACTAAAATGAAAACAGGTGAGATATTTACAGGGAAAATCAGAGTTTGGTGGAGCTGTGAACAACACGTAGACACTAAACACTGGATTCCTGCACGACAGGAACGAAGAAAAAAGGTTGGCTGGAATTTCTAGATATCCCTAATAAAGGGGTTACCCACCATCACCTACTGCTTGCTCAATCCAAAGTGAGGTCTCATGAGATCACCACCTTAATATGTTAAACACTGTATGTTGTGAATTGGCGCCGTATGCATAAAACTGAATGGAGCTGAAGTGAATAGAATATGCTGTATTTTAATAGCTTGTTATATTATGCTTTGTGTAAGGTTTTCTGATAAATGTGGGGAGTGAGAAAGTGCAGTATTTCCCTCTGAAATGCAGCAGAGTTGAAGTGTAAAGCAGCACTAAGTACCTTACTTAGGTGTAGGACGTGAGTAAACATACTGGGTGACTTGCCTCCTCTGGTTCTGACACCCTCCTGTCAGTGTCCTCAGTGTCACTGCCTCTGCAGTAGGCCAAGCCAGGCTATTTATTTTTTTTTGTTCTTTTTTTTGCTCGACTGGCAGGGCCGTGTGTCTGACCTTGCTTTGGAGTGATTTCTGTCAGCGCTGTTAGCCAGGTTGCTAAGAGGCTTGCAGGCAGCAGATCAGTTTAGCACAGCCTCACCTGACTAATCTGATTACTTCAACAAGGCTGCTATCAATGTGCAAGTCAGGACAAACAAATACAAATATATCTTCACACTTTGATGTGTAAGAGGTCACCTTCATAGCCCATCGATCTCGGCAGAGCTCCCTGTCGCAATGTGACGCGTTTGAGCTTCATCTGCGAGCGTCTTTGCCTTTAATCACAGTTTAAAAGATGGAGCCTGCCCTCTCCTGGAAGCTTAATTTCCAGCTGTAGCACTGCAGTGACCTGTACATACTGCCAGGTCAAAAGAGCAACAGCAGGCTTTCAGTGGCTTACCACAGATAACAGACAGATATTTTCAGCCCAGTTCTCCAGCTCACATACTTATTTCGCCTTTATTACCCGTACTGCCACATGTAAGGTTGACCCTTGAACTGAGGACTGCCATCTTTCGCAGAATTTGCCGGGTGGGGGTGAAGCCTGGGCTAATGTGAGGAAAGCTGATCAGCAAATCAGTAGTAAAGATAGCTTGACATACTGCAGCAGCAATCTTACGAAAGCTGCCATTTGTCATAATCGGTTTCTGTTTTCAACGCAGGTTCCAGCTGTTGAAGAAAAATGAGAATAAGCTGTAATTGGCTGGATGATTGTATGAAACAGCCATGTGGGGACATTTGAACTGTGCTACATTTTAGTTAGTATCCTCAACACATGTGAGAAGACTAGGGTAACCTCGAAGAGTATGGGTAAAGGTCTTAGCGGGATTTAAACTGCAGCAGCAGCAGCAGGGTTACGTGAGGCTACAGACCCTTTATCATGGCCTCGAGCTGAAAGTGATTACATGCACACGATTAAATAGACATGCATTTCTATAAATTAAAGTGGCCATCAGTGATAAAACAGCTAAGAGCATTAGCGTAAGGAGTTTCTCATGACTGTAAATACCAGTGAGGTTTGGTAGCAGGATGAGCAATGATGAAAAACAACACAATGATGATGAGGATTTCAGGTTGGAAGTGAACCTCTCTTTCATTTAAAGGCAATTTTCATAGATTTTGATGAGGGATTTTGAAGAGTCCGTGTTCTGGTACATAATGTTCCATAAACTTCAGCCCCTAATGGATGATGAGTTCCTCACAATATCATATCATTTTTTAAAATCACATTTTCCTAGTATTTAATATTGGTTTGTAATCAGAAGAGATCGCCTTTCTGTCTTTTTACAGATTTGGTTCTGCCACAAATGTCTCTACAATGCTCAAGGTTTAAGGTATTTTTAAAAAATCTTCCCACGTGGAATAATTTAAAGACTTCATCAGCACATATGTTAATACACCATGTAAAGGATACAGAGTGGATGTGCTTCTACTTTCACCTTCTTTTTCATCTCCTTCAGCCCTCCCCCCACACACACACACTCGTTCCACACTCATTTGGATTAAAAGCTAAAGAAGGTTGAGAAGTCCATCCCACTCTTCCCTTTCTTTTTACATGTTAGCTGTCCCCACCTCTCTGCCAATCTATTTTTTACCAATCCAAACTCTGGATCAGAGTTACGCATCATCTCACGCACCGTCCTGTTGCTCTGTGGTTTGGGGTGGGCCCCAGTCCAAAACAGGGACGGCAAGAACTAAAGCAACACCAACCGGCTGGAAATGTGGAGGTTATTGAACCTTTTCTTTTGGGAACTTGGATGCAAAAGGAGCTAGTTTTTTCTTTTTTTTCTTTTTTTACTTCACATGACATTTGGATTACTTATGATATTTTTTCACAACAAAAGACCGAGGATAACCACTCCTGCTCTGTACTTCAGTATTCTTAATCCACCTGGAGTTTGGATGGTGCTTTTCAACGACAAGCTCCAACCCTGACATGGCTCCTATGTAGAGAAGCTGCCCCAGGTCAGAACGGTTTCTTATTACATTTATTCCTTTGACTTGTCTTGTGTCTTCTGGGTAATGTAGATGTAGTTTGATCAATTAACTCGTTATTGTAGAATTGTTCAAATGCATTTGTAGGGCAGCTACTCCTGTTAAGACGATGAGGATCAAGGATGATCGAATGACTTACATAGATGTTACAGAATATAAAGGTACTGATCTCGCCTTGAAATCTAAAGAGAATTTTAGTCAATTAACATAATTTGACCCATTTTTTATTTTCAGTAGTATGTAAGAACCGGGTTAGAACATTCGTCAGTGCTCCTCTTAACCTATTAGCAACTGATAAGCCAGTGTCAGTATTAGCCACTTTAGGAGGCTTGTTGATTGCTGCTGACTTGCTCCATTTCAGTTTAAAGGACGAGGAAAGAAATAAGGCTCTGTGGTATTTTCTATTGTTAAAATGTCATTTTTGAAACACTGAAAATGACAGGTGGTTTACATTTCAGTTTTAACCTGTAACAGGCCTCGATGAGCTTGATGAACAGGCTTTACAAAGATATTCCTGACAAAAATGACTTATGTTGAATAAAAAACAAAGATTATCAACTTATTTGTCAACTGCATTACTCTGATGTAAGGTCAGACTTTCAGCATTTTTAGCTATAGTCTAAAAGCTCTTTATTTAATCCCCTATATCTTACACTATGATTTGGAAATATCCACATGAAAAAAGACCCTCAAATTCAGTCAGTAACAGGTGCAGAAATATGAGGTGAAAATAAACAGGTGCTCAATGGACAGGAGGCACTTGAAATATAATAAATCTCTCTATCCTTATCACCAGACCAGATCAAGATCCAGATCAAGATTTGAAAAATACTGCCTAATCAGCTTTGCAAGCTAGACAGTGAACAATAGTTTTATAACAATGAGTCAGTGACATCAATACTACTTGTTCTGAAACTGCTGCAGCCATCTTTGACGCAGCAGAAACAAAGCCCAACAATGCTGCCTCCATCTTAGACATAGTAGTGCTAGGTGGCGTCTTCATGATTGGGCCGGGCTTGGCAACCTTCAAAGAATGGCACCAGTTATGTTTTTTACAACAAGGACCTCCAGAGTGCAAACGGTTAAACTGACTTTATAAACCAATGTTAGAACTTTTTATATTTCTTCTCAAGACCAAGGTCAAGGTCAATATAAATGAAACAGTTATCAGATTTTCTTTAGCATTAGCTGCTGTTTATATTGTCCTCACCACAGGCAGGTGTTTAGGCCTTTTGCTGTGCTGTTACTATTAATACTTTCGACATGGTCAGCCATTAAAAAAAAATAAAAAAAATCTCAATATAGAGTTAGAGGAAATAAGTATCTGTGTTTGTTCACCTGTTAAAAACACAATTTTGGTTTTGTGGTTCCTTGTATTTCAGAAAGTCTCTAAAGTTCAAGTTGAAAGTTAGAGAATAATCAAGCTCAGCTGTCTGTTCTAAATGATCCTGAAGCACCAATGTAAGGTTCATCTAGCTATCTTTTGCATTGGACAAAAACAATCTTTTAATCTTGAGATGTTTCTAGCCACTGATATAAATTTAGATGTGGGAGAGGTGACTGCAAGGTTGAAGAAGTAGAATCGTCCAGAAAAGGATGGCAGAAGGGATCTCAAGAGATTGACTTTAGCAGGGAAAAGAGATACCAAGACCAAATGCAGACATCAGGGCCAGATTTAGCTCCACGTTACTTGGCATTTGATCTAAACTCCATAGCCCTGGCAGAGCTAATCAGCTTGCCACTCACATACCATTAATTCCAAAAGGAACAGCACAGGGACTCTGGGCGGGGTGTCCTGAGCGAGACAGATGGATGCTGATAAGATTCAACATTACATTCTGTTAAACAAAACAGCTCAGTGAGACGTAAGGTGAGGCCAGAGGCATGTAAGTTGAGTTCAGCACCAAGTGAGTTGAGGTCACTGATCATACCTGTGTCCTCGAGACTCAATAAGCCTTGAGGTGTCACAGTAGACAAAGTATAGGAAGCAAATGCCGATCACATTAAATGTCATACTATAAGTTTTCTAATTCTTACCACCTTTTTTGTTTTTGTTTGTTTCATGGAGGCAGTGATGGCTTGGAGTCGTCTTGTCGCCCGTCTAGTTTTGGACTAGAGGCCTACAGAGTGCCAAGGGAGACAGTCCCACTGACAGAGACACTCACTCTCACACCAACAACCATAAACTCCACTCGCCTTCTGTGTCTGAAGCATCAGAACAGCTGTGTGAGGACATGGAAAGCAACATAGACCCTCGCTGTCT
The DNA here is from genome assembly GCF_000690725.1 of Stegastes partitus. Taxonomy (NCBI): domain Eukaryota; kingdom Metazoa; phylum Chordata; class Actinopteri; family Pomacentridae; genus Stegastes; species Stegastes partitus. The sequence continues at coordinate 112,409 of NW_007579574.1, read as the reverse complement.
GCACAACCTCTCCTACCACCCCCGATGGCAGCACAGCTCAATAAAAGTGAAGAGAAAAAGAAATATACGGACAAACAGCTCCAGCGGGTGTAGTCAGTTTGAATCAACATCGTCATCATTGTCATCAAAGTCGTTATCATCTAAACCACAGTTGCCATCATCCACCATACAGCACACCAGGAGATGGAAGGGGAACTGGTTTCTTTTGCCCTTACTCATGATCTCATTTTTCCCCTGTCAAGCCTGGGCAACTACTTTTAAGATGGCCCTGGTTGGACCCTGGGCATGTGACCTCTTATACTCCAAAGCCCTCCCAGACTTGGCAGCCCGACTCGCAATCGCCCGCATAAACAAAGACCCCTACCTCAACAAAGGCTACTGGTATGACTATACGCTGATCAATGAGGACTGCAAGTCATCCCGTGCCCTTGCTCGCTTCGCTGGGTTAGACGGTTATGGTGCTGCTTTCCTGGGCCCAGCCAACCCAGGCTACTGCTCCTCAGCTGCTCTGTACGCAAAAGAGTGGGATGCTGGGATTCTCTCCTGGGGCTGCCTCAAACCCAACATGAACCAAGGTGGGATGTATCCTACCTTCCTGAGACCACTGCCACTGTCCTCCCATGTACTTTTTACTGTGTTGCGGTACTTTCGTTGGGCGCATGTGGCCATAATATCGCAGGAGCAAGATGTGTGGGAAGCTACAGGACAGGAGTTGGCCTCTTCACTGAGGGCCCTTGGCCTGCCTGTCAATCCCGTGGTCACAATGGAGGACAACAAGGACGGGCCTCGGAAAGCCCTGACAAAAGTGCGGGAAGCAGACCGGGTCAGAGGTGAGTAGTATAAGACCGAAAAAACAGTTAACAGAAGAAACCTCCACGAGTCATGCAAATAAACAGTTTTTTAACCTTATCTTTTCTGCAGTGATCATCATGTGCATGCCATCTGTTTTGATTGGTGGCCAAGCTCAGTACCAACTTCTGACAACAGCCTTGTCTATGCGTATGATCGACCGTGGCTACGTGTTCATTCCCTACGACACCCTTCTGTACTCACTGCCCTACAGAGATGCCCCATACTATATGCTAGGTAATGACACCAGGTTGCGGAAAGCCTATGACGGTGTTCTCACTATCACTATGGACTCTGGAGAGCGCAATTTCTACGAGGCCTTCAAAGATGCTCAGGACAGCTATGAAATACGTAGCAGCACTCCACCAGAGCAGGTAACACTCGTTGTTTATTAGGAGATGATAGGAAACAATGACAAGTCATGAAGGAGAGCAAAAAAAACAAAAAACACTTACACAACTGCACTGCTGTTTTCTCTGATAGGTTTCTCCATTCTTTGGCACCATCTACAACATGATGTACTTCACAGCTATGACTGCTGAGCAGGCGCGTGAAAATGGAGGCCGTTGGGTAACTGGTCAGATCCTGGGTGAAAGTACTGGTGGCTTTGAATTCCAAGGATTCAACCAACCCTTGAGATCTGGCAGGCATGGTGAAGGCATGCAGGCTCCCTATGTAGTGCTGGACTACAGCGGAATAGGCACCACTCTGTACTCCACGCATGCTCTCCATGCATCTCATACAGATGGCAAGACGGGGGGCTTGAAATATCTTGGCCGTTCTATCCATTTTGCAGGCAGCACTCCCTACAAAGACTCAGGTTGCTGGTTTAGCCCATACTTTGCCTGCACTGGAGGTGAGCCTCAATCAGAAAATATAAATAAGCTGTTGTGGTGTACATTGCTGAGTTTAGAGCATTCAAACTTCCTGTCTTTGTGTGTTTCTCTTCTCTTCCCAAAGGCCTGGATTCAGTCACTCTCTTCTTTATTTGCCTTTTGTTCATTTCACTTCTTGGATGTGCAGTGAACATATTTCTTCGTCTCAAGTAAGTCGGAGCAGGATGCGAAAATAATTATACTTGATTCAGTTGGATTTTGTACGGTTTCTAGAACATATCATGATTGTTGGTAATCCTGTGTCTATACAGACGAAGTGGTAGGGTTGGCTTCAGCTTTGGTGGAAGTAGCGGTGGATCAACAAAGGTAGTCCTGACTCTCGATGATCTCGTCTTCATCAACACTCAAGTCAGCAAACGGGTCAGTACTGAGTTGAATTAATACTGACAGTAACTGTGGGTTTCTTCTCTCTTTGTGCCTGCAGTTTGCAGCAAGTTGAATATTGTACATTGTTTCCTCTAAGCTCATCTGTCCTCTTTGAACTCTGTGTGTGAGCAGAAGCTAAACGATGAGAGCATTATGAAGAGCCAGCTGGATATGAAGACGCCTCATCATTCAGTGTCCGGTCGCAGCTACTTAGCCTCCACGCCAGACAGCTCCAATGTTGCAGTGTTTGAGGTGAGGATAGTCTGACATGACTCATTCAAATAAACTTTACCGATTTGGAGCGCATGACTCATGATTTGACTGTAATATTTGTTTGTATTAGGGGGACTGGGTCTGGTTGAAGAAATGTCCCGCTGGAGCTGTGTCAGGCGTCAATGGCAGCACTGAGTTTGTCTTCGTCAAGGTAAATGAATGAAACTAAAGTTCTTTACTCAAACTGTTTATTTTGTCCTAACCAAAGGCACATGAGTCCTTATTACAAAAACTAAATCTTCATTGCAGCCAGAAACCAAGTAGATTTAGTCATCTGTAATTGAGAATAAGGCAAAAGTATTGACTGGTTACAAAAATGACTCAAGCACAGTGATTGACATTCATGTTTCTGTTATCTTCCTCTCAGCTCAGAGACATGAGGCACGAGAACCTCAACCTGTTCCTGGGGCTGTTCTTCGACTCGGGCATCTTTGGTGTTGTGACCGAGCACTGCACCAGGGGCAGCTTGGAGGATTTGCTCAGCAATGAAGATGTTCGCCTTGACTGGATGTTCAAGTCTTCTCTGTTAATGGATCTGATCCGGGTAAGACATATAAAAAAATAACTCACTCATGCTTTTTTTTCTCACATCACCATGTTTTGCATCACTTAGACATTTTTCAAAATCTGTCATCAGGGGATGAAGTACCTGCATAATCGTGATATCATCCATGGGCGACTCAAATCCCGCAACTGTGTGGTAGATGGCCGCTTTGTGCTGAAGGTGACAGATTACGGGTTCAATGAGATCTTGATTGCCCAAAGCATCGACAATGATGACGAAAAGCCAGAAGGTGGGGGCATGTGCATTCTCACACTTAACATTTTCAGACTTTGTTGGTGCCCATTTACTTTTATTAATGGTCGCGCAACTTTTTTCTCGAAAAGATCTGCTTTGGACGGCTCCTGAGCTGCTGAGAAGCTCGAGTCTGAGGAGGAGGGGCACTTTCTATGGGGACGTCTACAGCTTCGCCATCATCGTGCAGGAGGTCATTTCTCGCTCTGCACCTTACTGCATGCTGGACATGCCCACCAAGGGTGAGTAACTGCTCCACTGCATGTGCTTTTTACTAGCAGTGACATTCATAGTTTGGTGGAAAAACCTGGCTGCACAAAATCTGTCTGTTTTTGCATTTTTGTGTGTGTCTAACATTGGTGTCTGCGCTGCTGTGTTGTTTGTGCTCACAGAGATCATCAATAAGATCAAAGAACCTCCTCCTTTGTGTCGGCCTGTTGTGTCCGTGGACGAGGCCCCGCTGGATGTGATACAGGTCATGAAGCAGGCCTGGAGCGAAGAGCCAGACAAGAGGCCGACCTTCGAGGAGCTCTTCAAACAGGTAAAAACAGTGAAAACACACGTGTTCGTATGATGTTTTGGAGAAAGTTGGACATTCTGATGCCTCCTTTTTATTGTGTGATAGTTCAAGAGCATCACCAAGGGAAAGAAGACCAACATCATCGACTCTATGCTGAGGATGTTGGAACAGTACTCCTCCAACCTGGAGGATCTGATCAGAGAGAGGACGGAGGAGCTGGAGGTGGAGAGACAGAAGACTGACAATCTGGTAGCGCAGATGTTGCCCAAGTGAGTGTCCAGCAACTTTTATTGACACATGAAAGACATAATTAAAATGCAGTGTAATTTTCTAAGTCATAAATATGGAGGTCTGTAGCGCATCAAGACAATTCCAATAAAACGTGACACAATTCCAATTAAATGTGACGCTTAAATGATGCTCCTTTTACTGCCTCAGAGAGGTCAAAGGTCAGAGAGCATCCCTGAATCCTGTGATGATTCAGTTCTCAGTTAACTGCTCCCTCACATACAGCAGTGGTCTGAGGTGTTGTGCAGCGACTCAAAAACACAGTGAAAGTATTGTGAGGTTGTAGCCGTCAAAGCGCGTTTCTCAATATTTCTTTTACGTCTTTCCTCCTTTAGTCATTTCTCCAACTTCTCCACCAGAACGTGATGGTGTTTTTGCCTTGTTTAGCAAGTGTGGGAACACTTGGAGTAACATCACAGTGACGTGGATGCGATCAGACAGTCAAACTTGCCTAAAGCAAACACTAACATTAAAATTCTCTTTAGATTTTGCTTGCCTATACCAATTATTCTGTAGTTTTTCATGCATAACTAAATGTAAAGTGATGTTTAACTTCAAATTAACAACCAGATGAAATGGATCAACAGTGTTTTCTGCTATTGTATAGTATTGCATCCTGGTAATGCATCATAGTCTATTTCTACTAGTATGTCATCTTAAGAAGATTTTTTCTACAAGGCCTCCCAATTTGTTTACATAGTAAATGATGTGTGTCAGTTTGTGCGACAAGTCAGCCACCTCATTTTGTTTCCGTTTATGATATGCAGTGCAGATCATCAATAATGTTTCTGTCCCAGACAGACGTTAATTGCTCTCATCCGAAAGTTGGATGCTTTAGCAAACTCAGCTGTGTCCTTCATGTCACTGAAATCAATTTAGCTATAGCTTATTAGAATCATTATATGAGGTCATATAAAAATGACAGCAGTCATTTGAAATAACTCATCTGCCACAGAGAAGTGACTCTCCTGTAGTAAACTGTTAACTGCAGATTGAGAGGACAGTCTCATCACACAGTGTCAGTCATGTTGTTAGAGATGACATACTGCCTGTTTTGCAGTGGTCAGCAATAAAAGTTTGAGAGAAAACTGTAGAATTACCTTTTTAATCAAATTAGAGAGGGACAGATATGTCTGTTAAAGTCTTTGAAAGTGTTTCATTTGTTACTTTGAACAGTTCTTGTGAGAAAATCAGCATCTCTGCTTAATATGTTCTCTTTAGGTCTGTGGCCCAGGCGCTGAAGACTGGCAAGCCCGTCAAACCGGAGCATTTCAGCGAGGTCACGCTTTACTTCAGTGACATTGTTGGTTTCACCACCATCTCAGCTCTCAGCGACCCCATCGAGGTGGTCGACTTACTCAATGACCTCTACACGCTTTTTGATGCCATCATCGGGCTGCATGATGTCTACAAGGTGAGGGCTGGAGGATCTTGTGTCTATCTATGTAGTTATATACAGCATCATGAGATAAACTGTATTATTATGTTTAATCTATAGGCCACCTGTTTCACTTTTTTATGTTTTTGATAATCAGTGTTTTGAAATATTATTCATTGTTTTTATAAAGTAATTACAGACACAATAGATCTGTTGTAGATCAAAAGAAACCTTTATATTTATATAGTGATGTATAAAATGATTTTAGATAAAGTCAACGACCAGCATTGAGTCGAAATAACCCAGTTTTAGCTCTGCTTTACTCTGATAATAAATTACTTAATGTATTAATCAAAAATTTGTTTCATTTTTGAAACAAGTTTTTCTTTTTCCCTATTGAACTTTTTACACAAGTTGTTGTTGATTTTGCTGAATCTGAGTGTATCCATTTCATTTCAACTCATTCTATTGCCACTATTTATTACAGCTTTTCTCAGCGGCTTTGGTACATTTCTCGAAACATCCTCGAGACATGTACCAAACATTGACATTTGCAAAATAGTAAGAGCACCATGGATTATCTGCAAAAAGCAGTTACTTGCTCAAAATCCTTAGTTCATCTCTCAAAACTAAATATCTGTCAATGAACATGTCAGTGGCATCAGAATGACAAGTCCCTGTGTCAATGTGTACGAATAAGACAGTCAGATTGTTTAGTCATGTTGTCAGTATAACAGTGAACTCTGGAGGGATGTTCTGATATAAACTATGGCTGAAGTTTTGATGACAATTATTGTAAATTGTGAGTTACACCTTAGTGTATGTGGGAGATTGATTGCAAGAGACTGGACAAGATTCACATTTAGGGTTTGTACTGTGATTTGTTGACAGACCATGTCATTGCAATACAGAAAGGAAAAGACAGCACTGCACAGCATCAAGACAAAAACAAAAGTAGAAATGTGAACATAAGACAGTCTTCTTAGGGAAAACTGTACATGCAGTGCTGTAGGAATTACAGTACAGTCTTTCTCTATACTTGCCAGTTGATGGTTCATAAGATGCACCTTTGAGCTATTTCAGAAACCTGGTCTATCATTGGTTTATCTATGTGATGCTACACACACTTTGCTTTATTAGAGAAATTCAAGATTCACCTGGGAGCAACTTACCAATTCAGGACAGATTTAGAAAAAAGTCTAATGGAAATGTATAGAAATATGCTTTGTTCAGCCATTTTGCATGTAAAGACTTGTGTGATGAACTAATGCCTAAATGTTGTGGGGGTGAGACAATTCAACAGAGACCTATTATAATCCATTCTGATCAACATGATGTAAGCTATAGATAATGTAGGAAACAGCAGAGAACTGTACATAATCATTTGCATGGATGTACCAAAGCATTTAGAACTTGTTCAAAAAAATGAGAAACTGCTTTTCTGATGTGCACAAGCGACACAATGATGTGAAGATTGAACAAGTAGTTTTGAGAATCCTGATCTGAGAAATGAACCAAAGTGACTAAGAAAAACTGTAAGGGAATTCCTTTATAATTCCTTCCTGTATTTATTTTTATTGTAAATCTTGAACTGCTGAGAGTAGGCAGTATGTGTATGTGTGTTCAACTCTTCATTTTTATGGCACTCAGGTGGAAACTATTGGAGATGCCTACATGGTGGCCTCAGGTGTCCCCACCAGGAACGGTACCCGTCATGCTGCTGAAATGGCCAACATGTCTCTCGACATCCTCCACTGCATCGGGACCTTCAAGATGCGACACATGCCTGAGCTAAAAGTCAGGATCCGTATTGGCCTGCACTCTGGTGAGTAATATGTTCATCCCTCCTGTGCTGTGATAAACCCCGATCAACGTGCTGCAACATCTTGAGGCAGCATATGGACAACTGTTTACCGTAAGTAATTACTTTAAAAGTCGAATCCAGGTGTACTGAGTAATATGGCGGGAAATAAACCTAAACTCCATTTCAGAGTCAGTTAAAGTTAATTAGTTGCAGAGGAATAAGAATGCTGGAGTACAAGCTGCTAAGGCAAGGAGGTATTTTTACCTCCTTTATCCTCGTCTGGAACTTATTCTTGGACCAGTGAAACACTATCCACTTAGAGTGCTGTCATCCAATTAACACACTGCAGACTCTGGATTTTTCTAACTCTGTTCTATGAATTTCTTTATGCACACAGAAGTGGTCGGGCACAGCTTTAATGTCACATACTGGGAAAAGAATTCTGAACATTTGTTGAAAGAGATTATTTAGTCTGTTTGAAAAGAGATGGAATAAAAGCTGTTCAAATGGAACAGAAACCACAATGTAAAAACTTCACACACAGTATCCATGATATAAGATGCTACCATATTTGAAGCCCCTGTAACCTCTGTGTGTGTGTGTTTGTATTCTGTTTGCAGGCCCAGTGGTAGCAGGTGTAGTCGGCCTTACGATGCCTCGGTACTGTCTCTTTGGAGACACTGTCAACACGGCATCTCGAATGGAGTCCACAGGGTTGTGTGAGTGTCTCATTGACAGTAATTTAAACCAGACAGATGCCTGCTTACTTTTATACATTTTTTTGAAATTGTAATAGTGGGTAGGAGACCAGGTGTGTGGCAGTTTGTGTACACGCTGCTTGAGGCTAAACAGGGCTTTAAGAGAGCAGTCCCTACTAATCCTTTAAGACTATCAACAGAATTAGAGGTCAATTTGAAGTTTCAGAATAAATGTCGTCAAAGACCAAGTTTGCCTCGGTTAGCCTCTGCATGGTGTACAAACTGACTGTAAACTTGAGCATTGGATATTAGGCACACTTGAAACTTTTAAACATAAAAATCAAACTCTCACATTTGATGGAGATCATTGAAGATCCATCCATCCATTATCTATACACTGCTTAATCCTCACTGGGGTCACGGGGGGGCTGGAGCCTGTCCCAGCTGACTTAGGGTGAAGGCAGGGCTATCGCAGGGCTACACTTACAGACAGACAACCAAGCACACTCACATTCACACCTACGGACAATTTAGAATCACCAATTACCCTCAACATGTTTTTGGACTGTGTGGGAGGAAGCCGGAGAACCCGGAGAGAACCCACGCTGCACAGGGAGAACATGCAAACCCCACGCAGAAAGATTCTGGTGCTCCCACCGGGATGCAAACCAGCAACCTTCTTGCTGCAAGGCAACAGTGCTAACCACCAATCCACCTTGCAGCCATCATTGAAGATAATACTGAAATAATGAAGTATTTACTGGTTAAACTGGCTGTTTCAGTGTAATTTACTTTATCTAAACAACAAATATGCACTTAGGAAGGACTAAATATATTTTTTACTAAAAGGAGGAAGCAGTACTGCATAATTTGCTGCCACCAAGTGGCTGAATGTCAAAATGGCAGCTTGACTTCTGTCTGGTCTCTCAGATACAGATCATTCAAAGGTCCCATATAGTTCTCCTTTACAGGAAATTAATCAAAGTCTTACATGTCCCTGCAGTCTTGACACTTTTTTTCAACTTAAAACACTGCAAAGATGGTTCATGTCACCATGACTGTATAACCCCTGGTTTTAGAGCTATTCTAAACAGGTTGTTTGGCTCTAATGAACCTCTGTTGTTCCTGCCCCCTTCAGGAAGAACACGATGGGTCACAGTTTTAACTGGACGGCGATTTGTTAGTGAGGTGTAACATCGCACCTGGGTCAAATATTTACTGGCTTGTGAACTAGTTATGGGGGAGCTTGATTAATGGCAGAAGTAAATGTTTTCATATCTTAACAGCTTTTGCTTTACACTTCCAAATTTAAAACAATCATAAAATGTAAAAACATTAAAAGGATCTCCACCATGTGGGACCTTTAAAATGTGGGGAAATTTCCTACAGACCAATAGAGTTTACATGTACTCCTGATATTAAATCAGTTTGTTTTTACCAATATGAATCCTTTCTTTTGTCTTTTCACAGCTTACAGAATCCATGTCAACCAAAGCACAGTTGATGTCCTGAACAGCTTGAAGCTGGGATATAAAATAGAAGTGAGAGGTCTGACGGAGTTAAAGGTAAATAAAACCAAAAACGACACTGAACAGACACATGACGTCCTCTGGCTCTGCAACATCAGCAAATGAACGCTAACAATGAATCATTTGTAGGGAAAAGGAGTCGAGAACACTTACTGGTTGGTGGGAAGGGATGATTTCAACAAGCCTCTACCAATTCCTCCAGACATGGCAGGGTAAGAGAACGTTTTGGTTAACACGTGCATAAATGTGATTTTCCTGATGTAGTTCTTGCATTACATTCACACTGTATAAGTTCAGATCATTGCAGCATTGCTTCATGTAATGCAATGGTTACGTAATGTTATGGTACATGAAACGCTGTATTTTCTCTTACAGAGGAAGCAATCATGGTATCGGTTTAGATGAAATACCTCCTGACAGACGACAGAAGTTCCTTGATCGACAGAAGAGGATGGGCTAGGCTGTGGTTTTGTCACTGATATCCAGGAGCTGAAAAGTGGTATTTTACACACAGATAGATGTGTCAACGAAGAGCTGAACGTGCAATACCAAACAGCAACAGCTATACTTTGTGCTACACTCAAAATGAAATCCAGAACAGTGTGATTGGAATTCACACTTCTTGCATTCATCACAGTTACTTCTACACCAACAGATTTTTTTCTTGGATATGATCATTTTCCTCATTCATAGCTTTAGCACATTTGTGCCACAACAAACCCAATAGCAGGCAAACTGTCTGCACTGCACTTCTCTAGTTTCTTTTTATACCAAAAGTATATAAACACAGCATCTTATGCATACCAAAGATAAGGTTCAGGTCCAAAACGTGTTGTTTAGATGACAGCAGTCGCCTAACAGAGGATCATTGTTTCTACAAAAACCATGTGTAATGCTGACGTGCTTCATGTACTGTATCTATTTGTACTGAACTTTGTGCTTTGTAGAGATATTGCAGAGATTTTGTCGTGAGCACCCCAAATGGTGGAAGCCATTACTGCTCGACTATTCATCTCAGTTATAATACAGCCAATGCTGGACTCACTTCAGAAGCATTAACCTTTCACAACAACACAGAATGAATACATCAGTACATTTCTTTTTCAGTGTTTCAGGCTGGAAAACACCGCATAGGTCAGTCAGAGTTGCTTTAATAGCAACATTACAGTTCACACATTTAACGATTCAAGCCATATTATCCAAAAATGGTCCAACATGTGTTCAACAAAGCATCTGGTCTGTTTATTTAATATTTGATTTCTTTATTAATATAGATTTTGAAAAAAGAAATACAATTTCTTTTTGACCACTGAGTCTTTTAACCTTTTATTCCATTACTGTAATAAGCCTGTTTGAGTTGATTTGACTGATAGGTCTGTTTCATTGTAACTTATCATTTAAGCGTATCTTAACACAAGAATAGCCTCTAAAGTTTAGTTCATGTGACTTGTTCCAATTGTGATTATAAAAATACAGACTGAACTAGGGGCCAAAAACATCTGTAAAGCTGGAAATATAAAATTGCAACTTTAAATAATAAATATTTTTTTGCGAAATACGTCACACAGCTGACATGATAGCGTTCTTCCAAAGACTGACTTATCATGTGCATCCGCAGTATGCTCCTCGCCCTAATGATGTCATGATACCACAGACAGTATGTATTGTTTTTAATGATGTGTGTATTGCTTTTAACGTTATGCTAACATTTTCTGCCACGACCTAGAAGATGTAAGCCACATGTAAACGAGACCCGAACCACTGCTCACTAACAACAAAGCAGCTCCGCTATGGTTTCACTGACAGTGCATGTAGCCTATTACTGCAACATGCTGCATGCATGGCTGGATGTACTGCGCGTTCAACAGGGTCTTACCAGGATGGCAATAGAAAGACCTTATTTAATACAGTATGTCTGTTCTGCACCAATGCACAGAATGTTTGAGTCAATTGACTGAATGATCATCTCCAATAATATGCTTCAGCAGATTAAGCCTTTTCATGTGTATCGCCATCTTCTAGAGGAAAAATGTCTGTGTGTGTCTGAGTTTTCCAGCCATTATCTTCTGTTTGGGCTCTCCTGGGCACAGCGGCTGTCTCTGAGGGTCCTCTGAGAATAACCGTTCACCTCCCATGCCCGCTCCCCCAGGGGATCCTACTGATTTTACAGAACATAGCAAAGGAAGCATACAAACATACAAAAAGGGGAGGACGGAGTTTTCTGAGTCGCTCCTCTTTGTCCTGGGGATGTGTATATACTGTAAATGTGTACATAGTTAGTTTGTCTTTGTGTCCTGCAGGTTTGTTTTTTTGTTTTTTTCGTGTTTTTTCTGCTTGGGCTCCCTAAACCCCTGACACAGAAGGAGATATTAACAAAAACACGGGGGTTTAATCACAGTGCATTCAAAAAGCAAGCAGCCACATTGTTTCCTCGCTCTCAGTCGGTTTCTAATTGTCTGCCACAGCACTGATATTGAAGCAACAATAGGCAGACAATGTCGGGATGTGCAGATTTTTGCTCTGAAAACACTTTTCAGGCTACAGACTTTCTTTTCTTTCGCTGGCAGCTCGCTGCTGACCACTTCTAACCTACGCCGACTTGTCGCAGTGGCTCAGTGTACAAACAGAAAAGTGGACATCTGATGTCTTGATTATCAGGTTGCCGGTGGTGTCGTCTTTCACACCATTAAGTGTTCAGCAGCAACACTGGCTTTTCAAGCACGATTAAACCCCTGACGAAGAGGACACGCGAGGGTCCTGAATCAAGACAAGGGAGAGCGGGTGTCTAAAGAACAAAATGAATAATTCTGTTGTATAGGTAGGACCCTCTTTTCCTAGATTTTTAATCAATTGCCAAATAGATAGAACTCATCAAACCTGAATGGACTGCATTGTTCATTTTGATCTCAATGTGTTTCTGTAAATAAATTATGGTTTTAGTGAAGACTGTGTTTTCTTATGTTTGTTTTGCTGAGTCTACATGTGTTGAGGCGACTTATTCCCAAATGACAGCACACTGCACTATTCAAAACAGCTGGACCCATAAATCACAAGTTCAATAATCATTCTGTAAATGACAGGTAAGCTGTATTTAGCTATTGAAGTGTATTTTATCTATTAAATCAATGGTTTGGAATAGCGGGGTTGTAACATTAGGATATATTTCATGTATTAAAAATTGCAGTTCAATGCGAAGAAGCAGCAGAAACTCAGTAAAAGTCTTACCACTTCACCATAACAAGCTTTGGGCTGCTTTTACTTACTTGGGCTGGCGTGACTCTGCTTTATTCTGTAGTGGAACAATCCAATGAAAATGTGAGGATGGCTTTACATAATGCAACTTCTGTGCAATACCCCCGCACGCCCCGTAAACAAATGTAAGCACTTATTCGTTCGAGCATCTAAGCTGCACTGTGTATCTCGGATACAATAAGATAATATTGTAAAGGTGACTTTGTGAAATGATTAAAATGTTTTTACCCAAAACCAGACCGTGAACACATCGTGTCTGCACTGCTACAAGTCTGTGAGGACACCGTGAACTTAAAAGTAATTCTTATTTCTGCCACTAGCTGGGGGTTGCTATGAGGACAATGTGATCACTTTGACAGAATGCTGTGCCAAACCTTTTTTTTCTCTCTCTTTTTTTGGCACTTTGGTGGTGCAATCACACCCCTCACATTCAAGCACAGACTGGATCATCTACAATGCAAGAGACTCTCTTTCTGAACTGCTATTCAGCTTAGTTTTTTTTTAGGATATCATTGGTTTGGTGTGTGACATTACTCAGTGAACATTCTGTCTGTCTGTCTGGGTATGTATGGATCAGAATATAAACAATCACAAAAACTACCTCAGTGCATGTTAAAAGGTTATTCACTGCCATATTGTGAGCTCTGGGGAATTCTGGTTTGGCTATTCTGGAGCACTGGTGTGCTGTACTATTCAGGTAAGCCTCTTAAACAACAATAGGACAATTAGCTCAGTATGTTGCAGAATACACTGTTGAGTATGTTTGACTCGTGTTTATTATCATAAATTAAATTGGATTTACTGCCTGTTATCATCAATTCAACCTGGAATTTCTTGCAACTGATTGTCAAGGCAACCGATTTGTGGCTGGTTGTCGAAATAAATTTCATTTAAATTCAATTGAGCTGAAAAGGAATAAACAACGAGGCTAATTGGACACTAATAAAACCACATTATTGCATAAAACATGGTAACACAGTTTTCTATCACTATCCTGAACCTCTCAAATCCCTCACTGGGGAGTTATTTTATCATCATATGCCCATTGTGTCTACTTTACAGGTAATTGTGCCTTCCTCTTCTTCTTCTTTTTTTTTTCCTGGAAAATACGCACATATGCATTTGATGGCTGCAGCACTACCCCAAAAATATACTCGGCCCATAGCTGCATAAGCCCCCACATCTCAAACAAAATGTTCTGCAGTTGTTTTCCTCCAGTCTTTGTACAGTTGGTGGGTTAAAATCCGCCAAAAAATGCTGAATTACACGACAAAAAACTCTACGATCGTCCACATGATGAGGGACGAAGTGTTCCTCGGCTGAACACCGTGTTCCTCTGCGCACCTCAGCAGCCCTGAAGCCCCCCTGGCATTTGACTGGCACCGGCTTGGAGGTGCCAGTCTGGGAGAAGCGGAGTCAAGTCAGCGGCAAGCGGGCAGGACGAGACCGGAAGCTAAGCGGACTGTCTTTCACTATAAAGCTTCATTCTGGGTGATTTTTTTGTTGTTGCTTTTAACCATGACCTTGATAAATAATCACTATCAGGGTTATTAGAACAGATGTTACTCTGCAAGATCAGTTTGTTTAAGTGAGCCTCTAATAGGAATACAGCAACAAACAGATTAGGAGTTTTGGCAACTAGATGTGGCAGCAGAATGAAGATATTTTTATTTGTAACATGTTCATATAATAATAATATTAGAATCAGTTTTATTGCCAGGGAGGTTTTAACATAGGAAAAGTTTTATATTGGATTTTGTTGCAAAACAGTGAACATTGACAAGTAAAAATATATTTATAGAAGATTTAAAGCAAGTGTTACAAATCAGATCAAAGTAAGTGTAGGAACTCAAAGCTATTTTAAAAGTAAAATATTAATAGAATATTATGAAAAATATTTACAATGTTATTTAACTGAGACAGCTGTAAGTCTAACAAAGTGTGCACAAGGGTAAAAGCTACTTGGCTGCTATTTGGTTGCATTAATGTAATTTATTGAGTCGTTGCCGATAGTGGGGACTGATGGGAGAGAATTATATATGTAATGTGATTTCTATTAAGAGTAGTTTTCTTCCATTTCTTCTGTATCAGTGCTGCTTGGATTACTCCTGTTTCAGTCTCCTTAAATCTCTATTCGTACTATCAGTTTTGTTGTTGTTATTATTATTATTATTATTATTATTATCATTATTGTCCACTTACATTTTCATTGTTTTCATTCTTGCAATTATTATTATTATTATTATTATTTGTCACGGTATTTTGTAATTACCATTGTTAGATTTGCCAACAATTATTACGATTTCCAGGTGTCCTATGGGTGATTGTTATATCCCTCATGCATGTTGTTAAATCAAAAAGTGAAAAACAAAACGTAAAATAAACAAGTTGTGAATAGAGAGTTGATTGGAGCAGAAATGTTCTGACTCTGCTCCTATTATTTTATAATCTTAGGTGAAAAGAAGAGTTTTATGAGAATCTTTAATCACTATGTTTTGGTTCCCTCCCTCCCTGACTTCCTTTGCTTGTATGCTTGTCTTATGTGTCATTTCAACCCCTGACTAGGTTGAGTGATGCAAACTGCATGAACAGAATAGAGCAGGCCTGCTTCAGTCTGTGGGGGTTTTATTTTGAAGGTCTTCTCCGGCGCTTGTGTTGCCATTGCGCCCGGCTTGACGGTTGGGTACAGACTGGCTGTGGGCAACCTCAGACAGGTGGAGGAGACGTCCTTAAGCAGCTGAACTGCACCGTGCTTGGACTGGAGGACTGGGCTGGGCTGCAGGACGAGCAGCGGTGGACGCTGTGCGCGCTCCGGTGCGCGGATCCTCCTGCAGCTGCTGGATTCACAATATGAGACCAGATCCAAAACATGGTTTGGCTGATTTTCCCATCCTGAGCCTTCGCACACATGCTGGACACTTAAATGTGGACACGGGGAGGACGAGGGATGTAGTTGCGATGGAGAAATGAGGAGCACGCATGGACTTGAGGTTTTTCCCTGAGATCATCGGCTTTTAATATTTATCTCTCTCTCCGTCTGCCTTGGCCATGGAGAACCAAGCAGCCGAGCCGCAGAACTATGAAGATGTACAGAAAAGCGGCTATCTCCGCAAGCATAAATCAATGCACCGGCGATTCTTCGTGCTGAGGGCGGCCTCGGAGCATGGTCCGGCTCGGCTTGAGTATTACGAGAACGAGAAGAAATTCCGCAGTAAATCACCTGTGCCCAAAAAAGTCCTGAACCTGGAGACTTGCTTCAACATCAACAAGCGGGCAGATTCCAAGAACAAGCACATGATAGTGCTTTATACCCGCAGCGAGAGCTTTGCCATCGCTGCAGACAGCGAGGAGATCCAGAACGAGTGGTACCAGGCGATGCTGGACCTCCAGTGCAACTGTAAGATATGAAAAGTGTTGCTGTGATTCCTGCTGTCTGTTTCTGCATCAGGCCTATCCTGCCCTAGGCTGTTTGTTCTCCATACACTATTTGGCTCGGCCATTCCTGATTGTTCACCGCATCTACTGGCTCCAATTGTTTTGATTTTTTTTTTCATTTTTGATTGATTTATTTTGTCGCTGCAGGTCTAGTTTGCCCATTTCATTTGAATATATTAATCCCAGTAATGCAATTTGGATGGTGTGTTTTTTTTCTCTAAGAGGCAGGTGGATGCGGGGTAGACCAACACGCTATGGGCGGCATGTGCTGTGTGTTTGTGCAGCACATTCTCAATAAGGTTTCTTATAAAGCTGCGGATCGTTTTCTGTCAGCGAAAAAAAATAATAATTGTAATTTGATGCATTCAACGGCATCCACATGCATTCATACGAGCCGATCGCCTCTTGTGAATAAATTGCAGCGTGTTTTCTTCCGACGGTGTGTTTTTGCATGGCGCAGTGGGCATATAGCAACCATCCAAGGGATGCATCATATAGTAGTAGCCTATCGCGGTGCACTCCGCTGGAGCCCGTGTTTTTGTTTTTCTGCACAGCTCTGACTGCCGCTCGCCTAACCTACATTTGTGTTGCACGGTGCTGCTGCTGGTAGGGAGGAGATGGCATCGTCAGTGCGCTCTCACTGGAAATTGTGTTTCTGTTGGTTATCCTCGTGTTTACGTTGTTATCCTTATGCTGGAGCTGAGCAGCAGCAGCACCACCACCACCACCCACCCTCCCTGTTATCGCTTTGCATTTCAGTGAGATGAGGCTTGATGGGCTTGCCCAGCTCTAATATGTTGTCGTGGAACCCTAAACACATTCACATTAGAGTGCAGACCCCCATTTTGTAGAGGCTCAGGGACAGCCACGATAAAACACAGTTAATTTGATTTAATTTGAGCGTGTATGTGCTCATAATATGTTAGAGGGTCGTGCAAACGGAGCTTGGAGCACATGAATATATTGCAGGCTGTAATGGTTTCTGAATGAGATGTTTTTTCTGGAGGATGGAAGCAAACCGGTGGATTTGATAGTTGCTTAGTGGAGACAACAATAAGTGCAAAAAGAAAAAAAAAATGTGATTTTGTCATTTGATTGGCATTGAACTGAATTACAATGCATAGCTTCACAGTGGAGCATGCTGCTTTTCAGTGTGTGTATTTTATACCTCCTAAGTCTTCATTAATTATGAGCTGTAGTTTAAAAGTGATGCTGATGAATTGGCTGCAGCACAGCTGGTTGGCAGTAGACATTCATGCATGTGGCAATTAAAGAAGCAAAATATTACTGTCACCTGCACTGGTTTGTCAGTGTGGCTTTGATCAGCGTTTCAGCAGGTTGTGTTTGAAGTAAACTCAGATGTTTTTGTGTATTTTCATATGTGAAGTGTTCAGTGTTTTGATTTATTTATATATATTTTTTGTTTTCCTAGGTAAAACTCCAGAAGACTATGGCAGTAGTGGAGAGTGTAGCTCTCCGTCTCCTGTTCCAACCTTCAAGGAAGTGTGGCAGGTCAAGGTTTGGCCTAAAGGTCTTGGACACGCCAGGAACTTAGTGGGCATCTACCGGCTGTGCCTGACTGACAAGACGGTCAACTTTGTCAAACTCAACTCTGATGTGGCCGCTGTGGTGTTGCAGCTGATGAATGTCCGCAGGTGTGGCCATTCTGAGAATTTTTTCTTCATCGAGGTGGGACGGTCTGCGATTACTGGCCCCGGAGAGTTCTGGATGCAAGTGGACGACTCCGTGGTGGCGCAGAACATGCATGAAACCCTGCTGGAGGCCATGAAGGCCCTGAGCGAGGAGTTTCGCCAACGCAGTAAATCTCAGTCTGTTGGGACATCGTGTGGAGGTGGCACTGCTTCAAACCCCATCAGCGTCCCAAGCCGGCGCCATCACCCAAATCTGCCGCCAAGCCAGGTGGGCTTCTCCAGGCGAGCGCGCACAGAGACCCCCGGGACAGGAGGCAGCAGCACGAGCACCTCACCTACATCACGCCACGGGTTTCCACGGGCGCGAACAGCCAGCATCGGAGCGAGGTCGGAGGAGAGCGGAGCGAGCGCCAAAGGAACATGGGCGAGCTCCAGCCCAAGTCTTAATGGATCCTGCTCAACTACGCCGACACTGAGGCCCAAACCCACCAGGGCCCCAACCCCTGCTAAGATTACCCTCAGCCTTGCCCGCTACACACCCAACCCTGCTCCGTCTCCTGCACCGAGTCTGTCCTCCAGCTCTGGTCATGGCTCAGAGTGTGGCCTAGTGGGGGCAGCAGTGGGAGGCATGACGATCTGCTCCTACCCTCGTGTTTCTCAGAGAGTTTCTGTTTCAGGTTCACCCAGTGACTATGGCTCCTCCGATGAGTATGGCTCCAGTCCTGGTGAACACTCTCTGCTCATCCCCAGTCTGTCTGGACATCATGTTCATGGAGAAGGCCCCTCCAGTTACATAGTCATGGGACAGCGAGAGGGTCTGCTTGGTTCCCATCATCGCTCCAAAGGCAGGCGGATTCTGCGGCGCTCATCCAGTCGGGAATCTGAAGCAGAACGCAGACTGCTAAGTAAGAGGGCTTCCCTGCCTTTGGCATCCCATGAGCGACTGACCCCACACAGAAAAGATGAAGATGATGAGGACGATGAAGAATATGCCATAATGTCACAGAGTGCTAACAGAGAGAGAGCTGATTTGCACCACCACGGCTCAGGGAGTCTGGCGGTCGGGAGTGGGCAGCTTGATGCAGTAGGAGAGAATAGGAAGAGGGCTGACAAAAGCAGGGGAGAAGTGGACACAGGAGCAGCTGTGGATAGTGGCTATATGTCAATGTTGCCTGGAGTGACATCTCCTCCTGTTTCACTCTCTCTCTCAATAGGTATGTCAGATGCCAGTGCTAAACCCGGGGCAGATGACGAGTACATGGCCATGACCCCCAACAACAGCGTGTCCCCCCCTCAGCACATCCGCCAGCCCAGCTCAGAGGGCTACATGGTCATGTCTCCCAACAGCAGCAGCTCCACCGACCTGCACGGACTGAGCATGTGGGACAGCAGGGCCAGCATGGAGAGCCGGGCTGCCAGCGACTATATGAACATCTCTCCTGTCAGCAGCCGCTCCGCCTGCAGCACACCGCCTTCTCACCCAGAGCAGCACCAACTGCAACCAAAAATGTTCAATTCCTACTTCTCCCTGCCACGAGCTTATCAGCATACTCTCTACACTCGCTTTGAGGAAGACTTAAACAAAGGAGAAGGGAAAAAAGACAGCAGTGGGCATGATAGTGCTGGAAGGGGAGGGGGAGTGGGATACAGCAAGAGAAACAAAATTGTAGTGGGCCCTGCAGGAGGCTGCCAACTCTCCATGTCTTCCTCGTCTTTCTCCTCTAGCTCAGCCAGCAGTGAAAGCCTTGAAGACAAGTCCATATCAGCAGGGAGAGGGTTAAGTTTACTAAGAACTGGAGCAGAATACAAGAGTGCGGGAACATGCACAAAAGATGGGCGTCCCCACCAAAAACGTGCGTCAAGTAGTAAGAGCCCAAAGCAACAAAGGAGGGGTCGCCCCCTCAGCGTGTCTTCAGACATTACTAAAGCGAACACCCTGCCCAGGGTTAAGGAGAATCTGCCGCCATCTGTGTCCCAGAATGTCGGTGAGTATGTCAGTATTGTCTTC
Source organism: Stegastes partitus (assembly GCF_000690725.1). Lineage (NCBI taxonomy): Eukaryota > Metazoa > Chordata > Actinopteri > Pomacentridae > Stegastes > Stegastes partitus. The sequence goes on along the minus strand of NW_007579574.1, from coordinate 92,665 downwards.
AAAGAAGATAATAAATATGACAGAGGACGACGTGGAGGGTCTGAACGTGGACAACCTGTGATCCATGGAACCCTCCGGCCTGTGAACCAACCACTCCTCTGCCACGATAATCCTGCTAACCTTCCCCGCAGCTTCTCCGCACCGTTGTCCACCTCTGCCGAGTACGTCAGCATGGATTTAGGGAAATCCTCAACACCCCTGACTCATGTTAGATCCACATTCAGCACCCCACAGAGCCCACCAGCTGTTGCCCCCAAGGCCCGACACGAACACGGCACGTCCTCTCCTCTGGCAGCAGAGGGCAACGCAGGGTACAGAACAAAAGTAAAGATGGCAGCAATGCCGACGGACGTTCCCACTTCATTTACGGACAGCAAAGGTTCAGATCCCAGCATTTCAGCAAGACCTGCCATCCACTCCGGTCAGCCCTTATCTATGGAGCAGGAGACGGGTTTGAGTTTTTCACCAGTCAAGTCCTTCCAGTCTCCTGAGCGGAGCGGCAGACTGGTCCGAGGTGACCAGCAGGGACGCCTGAGCCACCGCTCAGAGACGTTTAACTCTCCCCCCTCCCTACCACGCCACGCACCCTCTTCTACCTCCCTCTTCCCAGAGGGCAGCCAGGCAGCGAGCCATCGGCATGGTTTGGACTGCTCACTGTGGGAGAACGGGCAGGCTGCTAGTTTGTCTGCCACACCTCCACCACAAGCCTCCACCTCATCTGCTGAACAAGGCCTTAACTATATTGACCTTGACTTGGCCATTAAGGAGAGCCCTCAAGCTGGAGTGGAGCGTACTTCTCCCGCCTACAACATTGGAGGAAGCGCTATGGGTAGCAGTGCTGGCTCCATCCTCAACACTTATGCCAGTATTGATTTCTATAAGTCAGAAGAACTGAGAGCACACCAGAACAGTAGAAAGGATGGTCAAGGTAAGAGCCACCGGGGCTGCAAACCCACCTCATCCCAAAATATCTATTAAACAACAGGTGGTACTTTTTGATCTTAGATCTGGCTGTGATACATTTTGTGTTCAGGAAATGTTCAAATATTGTAAAAACCTGAGCTCCATACATTCATTATGGTTGCAGACGTCTTGCATAAGGCTGCACAGTCTGTACCTTCACTTGTTCTGCTTATAGACAATGAGCTTAGTGTTGTCAGTGCTCGCCTCACAACTAAAGAACACTACGGTTACCACAGCAAACAAGACAGAAGGCAAGACCATGTCTGCTTCAAAAGTCTAGCAATTAATACAATACTTACATCAATATGGAAAATATTTCAAAACTAAGACTTGTTTTCGATGTGATTTCTGACGTTGAAAAATTATCTTAGGAACAAAATGCCAAAGATCAAGAGTCTTCTATACCTTCTCTTCATTCAGATGAACAAGCTTGATTGCTTTTGACTAGCAATTTTAATTAGTGATCATTTATTCCAGTCATTTTTATAAGCAAAAAAGCTCCAAAATCCACAATTTTCAAATACAATTATGTGCTTTTCTTAGTCCTTCTAATGATAGTGACAGATGGTTGTTCCTACAGAACAAGCAGTTTGACTTTGTTGTATAGACATTTTCACAGTTTTCTGACATTTTATTGATTGAGTAAATAATTGGCTCATTATTTGACAATCAAAACAATCATTAGTCACGTCCCTAATTGTCATTGAAATAGGTGGAAGGACAAACTGTATCATTCCTGGTAATATTTGTATAGCTGAATGCAAACTTTTGATGTGATGTGCATAATCTGCAGACATAACTCTCGTCTGGGTCTTAGTCAGTCCTTCTCCTTTCATCTTTTACTGATGTGTACCTTGGCTTCAAGCTGGTGGGCAGCACCGTGCTTCCAGTCTGAGGGGTTGTCTGTAGAGTCTCTTATTATCGCAAGTGGGTGTTCAGAGAGCAGAGCCAATTGATTTGTCTGCTGGTAATGAGCCATTCCACATAAATGGAGGTAGAGGGGACAGAACATGGGCCAGGTGTTTATGTTTATGTGTGGGTGTGCTGCTGGCTGCAGCATTTCACATGGCAGCTTTGAGGTTCCCCTCACATCACACAGATGACGACTATTAAATGGTTAACGTTAGTGGCTGAAGTTCATTTTTTTAAAGGATGCACATTGACGTATATGAGAGATCCGTTTCTTTTACATGTCTAGGAATGAAAGCTGTGAGAGGCGGGATGCTAAAATGAAAACATATAGGTAAATATAAATATTAGTCAGAGGTCTAAATGTAAATGGAACAACCTGTACATCCTTTTTATTCATAACATTTCCATGACTGAGTTATCTAATGCTGTTTATTTTCCAGACGCACATATATAATCATAATAATTGCCTCCGTATTTCAATTCAGGGGAGTTTATTTACGCATTTAACACGCATAGCAAAAAAAAGGCTGTTAATATTCTGTAAATTAGTCTTTCATGTAATTTTTCACACTGCGATTAATGATTGAACATGCCTCTCCTATATGAGCTACAAACCCGCCTGCTCTGCTTTCATTAACTGCAGCCACGTTCTAATAATTAAGCTCGCTACATAAAGCCCGCATAGGGGGTGAGCGTGGTGGCTCGACTGCAGCGTTGAAGCTCAAATGAACAGGCTTGGTTCTCAAACGTCCAATCAGCGCCTAAATTATTTTGCTAATATCACAATACTCCACCTGTTCTAATTAAAATTTAATTAGATGCTCAAATTAAATGTTCATTGCAATTCCATAATAAGATTAAGATGTTTATTTGTGCCCTATGTTTTTAATTGCAGCACTGGCACCGCTGCATTACGAGCAAAGTGTAGGTGTTCATGTGGCTGAAGACACTTGGGCTCCACTGAATCAGTTTACTGTCTGAGCGAGAGATGTAAAGTCTGAGTCAACTTAAATCTTTTTAGCCGCCCAATGTTTGTAAATCGATCCACTTAAAGCAATATGAGTCTTTATTAGTGAACATTGAAGTCTAGCTCACTGCTGGCACCAGAGACCTTCACATGCTCAACAAGTGAACACGAACCAGACAGCCTGAAGTTTGGCATCTTTTCATTCTTTAAAATGGACAGAGTAGGCGGACGTCTATATTTGGTTTATCAGTTCAAACTAATGCAGTCTAATACAGCAGTCCTGCAGGAACCCTCGACTCTCATGGAGGCTATAATGGTTAGAGGTGTTGATTCAACTTCATCTGCTAAATTAAAATGAAATGATTTCTTAGATGGTAAATGGTAGAGTTGTGGACATTAAAGTACCTGGTTGTGGTTCTAACTGACATGCAGCATCCAGCATGCCAACAGCCTGTTCTTTTCTTTCTCTTGTCCTCTGTGGTTTTTAAGTGAAGCTGCTTTTTAAGGTGAACTTTTACAGGCACTGGTCAAAGAAGTCTCTGGTCACACTATCTGATTATTGTGCTTTAAAGCCAACCTGATGAAGGTGTGAAGAACCTGCCACCAATTGAACAGCTTTTAGTGCCCAATTGGCTAAATCTGAGTCTGAGTCTGAAAAAAGACCTTTTGCATGCTGCGTTTCTATTTTTGCTCAGTGTAGCATAGAAGTACAAACACATACATATTTAATGAACTGTTCAATGCGGTTGACCAACATGGGTTTTTCGATGGTAGATACCTTTGACGATTACTTAGAGAGATGGGCAGCTGATGGCTGATATGCAACGCAGATATCATGTTGATTTTTAGCAGCTACAGCATCTAACAGCTTAGCTACATATGAACGGCCTTCCAGTAGTGGGAAGTTAAAGTGAAGAGTTATGCTGCCAGTTATATTACTAAGAAGAAATGAAATCCCAGTATAAAGTTGGATGTCTCACGTCCATCCCAAATGACCGATCTGTTAAGTGTTTTACAACCACGGCTCTTTGGGAGTAGATTGGCGGCTGGATACGCCCATAATAAAAGGTGTTTTGTTGGGTTTATTTGAAGACTTGCTACATTACAGTTCCCAACTACCATAGCTAAAGTATTTCACAAAAAGACCTGATTCAATCTAATTATAAGGACAGTAAACATTTTATATGCATATATCAGGAGTGGCCAGTTAAATATATTGAGCTTTGGCACGTTTCCCACAGTTTCACAGCTCCCACTGAGTATGACAAAACTGACACAAGAGGGAGCTGACAAGGCTGCCACTACTGCGGACTCTGCATTCATTTTTTTGTTTACTGGCCTCGTAAAATAATCTGCTGCTGATGCGATTGACTAAACAACCAGAACCGATTATCTCAAAGTGACATTTAATCAGACCAATAATCGGTCTGTCACTAGTACGAAGTTGTAATGATGAATGTGCTCTTAAAACGGAGTAGGTGGACATCTACAGTCAGCTACAGGCTTATAAGGTACAATTAGCTACAACTACTGCAGTCCTGCAATAATTCGTACCTTCGTGAAGGTTATAACGTCGGTTAAATGTGTTGATTCCGCTGTATGCTATAATACAATAGTGCAAACTCACACATACACACACACGCATGTACACAATTGTAAAATGCTGAACAAAAGAAAATATGATATGAGCACAAACTAATCTTCATCAGCCAGATGGTAAAACAAGGAAATGCTCTACAGAAAATTGCAAACACACAAATAGTGCAAACACAACCAGAGAGTTGAGATGGCAGAAAATCATTTGGCTCCGGCAGCCGATGGGGCAAGTAACTCAAACCACACTTTGATTTATCAGCAATCTGATCTGTGCTTTCCTTCATGCAGCGTTTGTGGTTGTTTGGATAGATTCTTCTTTAATAAAGTTCTTCTATAAGATAATTCTCCTTTTCTGTAGACAAAAAGAGAAGAAAAAAAACGAGAAATTTGCTTGTTGCTGCCTTTGACTTTATTCTGCTGATATGATTAGAACTGGAGCAGCGAGCACTTTGTTGTGTTTAGGTGCCTCACGGAAAAAGAAGAAACAGTTCAAAATCCCCAGAGCTGATAAAGGTGACGCAAAGTCACACAATATTGACATCTGCAACAGTGTGCCTGAGACCAATCAGAAAATCCTTTTCTAAAGATATCAAGCATCATGTGATATTTACCCAAGCAGCCAGCAGGAGCTCGAGATTAAACAAAAGCAATATGCTTTGGCGAACATATAATCTAGTCTGAACTGCTTTGGCTTCTGTAACATTTGGTGTGAAGAGATTTACATTAGATTTACTGAGAATTACCATGTAAACTATAGATGCACTTTTGAAAAAACACAAATTACTGTGGCAGACAAACCTTTGTGATGGAAAATGTATGATTGAAATTCTTGCCTGCTTTTGATTTTTTTTTCCTCCCAGACTGTTGATCTCCATCTTCGTCTTGGATCTGAGCGTGACGCCGGTGTGACAGCTCCACACTCGCTCCCTGAGGGGACGGTTGGCAGCCCGATCTGTTGCCACAACAGAACTGTACACTGGAGTCTGAACACTGAAACCCTGGAAAACTCATCCCCATCCCGTCTGCTGTTTTCTGTCAACCAAATGTGTGCCAAACACACACACACACACAGACACACACACATACACAAACACAGGGTAAGGAAAAGGTTTTGTTTTTTGCCTTGTTTTAAACAAAAATGACATCTGATCATCATTTCACTTGATATGGATAAAGAATGACAGTTTGATATGTGACGTGTGAGTTCACAGCCGAGTTTTAACTCGATCCACGTTATCACAACATAAGCATTTCAATGAGACTTTCAGGGAATCAGCACAAACAGCAAAAATTCAATCTGTGTATGTTAGTTTAAAACACATTTAGCTTCTCATCGGTGCACGAGCCAGTCTATTGAGGTGTCGAGGCTCAAAATGGCAGCTGCTATGTTGACAGGATTTCAGCTGAATTCGGAGTGTTAATTATCGGGTCCTGTGGTTTCCATTTTTATATTTGCTGTTTATGCCACATCATCCTTTTTCTATATTAACCAAATGATCTTCGGGTGTCATTTTGACTAAGAGGGAAAATGCAGCCAGGCAGAGTTTTCTTACACGTGCACACGCTGCCACTGTAAACATATTTGATTTTATTATATATACAGTTGCCCAAAAAAGCCTTTATACTTGTCAACCGCAGTTCTTGTGCTACTGAAGGACTTCGAAATGCGCTTAATTCCTGAGATACAGTAAAGTACAGTTTGTGGAATTGGCAGTGAAATTGTGTTAAACAAAATGTAGATATAATTACCTGTCAGTTTCAGACAATAAGAAAGCGGTTGTGTGAAAATCCCACACAGCTTATGCAATCATTGTGAAATCCATAAGTGTAAATTCTGTGTTTTTCACACAGATTACTGTTTTATCCCTAAAGCGCCGCATGTGCACTCACAGGACACACGTTTATGTAGCACCGCTTTTGGATTACGCATAAACTAATCATGTCCTGTCGTGTCATGGGGTTCATTTCCAAATTGTGCCATTATCAAGGTCTAGTCAGGGCAACTCGGCGGTATTGTAGGATATTTAGTGGATTCACTTGAACTCCAAAATGTGGAGTTCAAGATTTGTTGGGAAAGTCAAGTCGTCACTTTGCTTTTTCATCCAAAGCTGACAATTCTGATATACGCAAACGCTTTAAACCTTCAGCAACTGCAGCCGATAAACAAAAAAAACGAAGTCATTTCATTGGATTCCCATGTGCTGCATTTGTTAGGCAGCTAAAATGCCACAGGAAAAGTTTGATGAAAGCTTTCCTGCAATAATTTTCTAACAGCGATTGCAGAGCTCCTGCAGAAACGCAGGCTCGCAGATGCACAACAGTGTATTCATTCAACAATCAACACTGTCTAAAAACGGCCAAATTAACATAACATTCATCTGCTATGCATGTAAACAGCTTAATCAAATTGGCGTCAGACATGCAGTAAGGACAGTAATTAGACTGTATGTATGTAAATGTCCTGACTAGGATGTGCTGAGGAGACGTGATAACAGACTCGGCGGTGAGGGAAGCTGAATACTAAAGTTTTAAACTGCGCGTGGGACTGTGTGTAAATGACAGGGTGAGTAGGGGCGCAGAGTCTTTTAATTCTCTAACAAAGCCAGATTCCAAAGCAATAAATGAATAATAATGATATACATTCGGAAAACATTACAAATCAGTGAGCGTTCGATTTTAGCCGTTCTTTATGACTGAACGAAGTGAAAGGTTTTTGCACGAGTGAACTGAGCACGTGCAGCGGCTCTGTGGTTTCTAATGGACGTGCATTTTGCCCCCCTACCCCACCCCCGGATCCCACTTAATAACAATATATCAGTTGAGGCTGACACATGACTGTCAAATCAATTACGTGACGCCTGAGTCACATCGCCGGGCATGTTGGAGATGCAACTTCCCGAAGAGCGTTAAATATCAAAATAAGAGCCATCTATGTAACAACAAATCTCATGGGGGTAAAAATTAAACTAGGACGGGAAAAAAAGTTCTAAAAAAATTCCCTCGTCTACCCGGTCTATACATATTTTTCTCGTAAGATCACAGAGATACAAATGAGGCAAGAATTTTTCTTTTTTACATTTAGTTTTAGTTGATTTCAACCAAAAACGATCTCACATTAATGCATTTTGAACCAGTGTGTGGCACAAAATCATTCAAAAAAATAAAGTGTAAATACTTTTTTGGCAACTGAGCTTTTCTATTCTAACTGTATATTACACTATAGTATATACTATAGTAAACAAGTAGAGCGACAGAAACTATAGTACATACTGTAGTTAGTTTTCCTCATTTGCATAACAGTTAACACAATTCTAATATAAAGTGACACATTACAGTGGTATATAAAATATACAGTATACATATAATGATTAATACTATATAGCCTAGATATCTATATACTCTTTTATAAAGTGCCTCATTTTTGATTGTAGCTGTTTTTACACAGGTAATCTTAAAATGGGTTGTGAAAATGGACAAAAAAAAAAAAAAAAAAGGTGTTGTTTCTCTCCTGAGTCTAAATTGTGCATATGTTGATCTACAGAAGACAGACCGGAAAACTTGTATTTTGCTGTCATTCGACCATAATCAAATTGCCTTACTGCTGTGTTTTATCAGAAACATGAAAACAATCTCATTTGAATTTTTTTATTTATTTTTTTGTTGCAGTGCCTAACACTTCAGCCACAATGTAAGCACACACCCTCGCTCTTTTGTTTGGCTTTGTCAAGTTGTGGTTTGGCCAAAAATGAAAAAACAAAACCAAAAAAAAAAAAAACAAAAGAAGAAGAAGAAAAAAAAAGACTTTCTGTGAGTAGTTTCACACCCTGGGACGTGTCCACTTCTGGCCCTGCTGTCCATTTATTTACTCTTGTCTACCACCAACCTGCCGCTTGTTCATCGTGATGACTAACAGTCTGTTGCAGGTGGCTCAAAACAACAACAGCAAAATGAACAAATTTATCTTGTACATGAGGATTCTACATTGTGTAGATTTTAAATATATAATATTTTTTAAATGACTTTCTCTACTTTAACTTCCTTTCTTTCTGCACCAAGCAGAAAATGAATACAAGTGTCCTGTATATAGAGTAAGTTGATGAATCAGTAATAAAACTGATCATTTACTTTTGTTTTTCAGAACCCCAAAACAAATAGGAAAGGACAGCAGAGCCCGTCTTATCTGGGCTGAAACAGTATTAACTGTTCATTTTGTATTGCTTTTATTATTTGGATGTGGATTCGGGTCCCAGAAGGTGTGAATTGTACTACGTTTCTCTCACACTCTTTTCCCCTCTTTAACTTGGTCTAAACTAGGGCTGTCACGATGTCAGATTTTCAAGATTATTGTGGCCAAAAGAACTTTTGAAATCTATTGAAAAGTTTTTTTTAAATTACACTTAACATATGAGCATATGGGGGTGGAGACAGTTTGTGATCATAACTGTACTGTACGTTGCTCCTATGTTGGAGTGTCATTATTTACGTGTGTATTATTATCATAATATCAGTATTTCATTGTTAAAATGTCACAGTTATGCTGATGTATCGTGACGGCCCTAGTCTAAACTACACGGCAGTGCCATTCTGGTTCATAGTCATTATTTTCTCATTTGTAACATTTTGCTGCTGCCAAGCAAATTACCAAAAAATAAAAATAAAAAAAAAAACAAAGTCTAAAAACAATTCAAAGATCAAAAATCAGTCATAGATCTGATTTTAAAAACTCTCTTTTTTAAACTTGACAGCCACTGGGCCAAAAAAAAAGAAAAAAAGAAGTTGTTTAAATTTAAATGGAGTCAAACATTTTATTTTTTTGTTTTAAAGCAAGCGGTGTTTTCCTTACAGTCGTGTGACTTCTAGTTTCTGACTGGTTGCGTACTGTATCCAGAGCCGCTGATGGCGAGTTTGGTCATGTGGTGACATTAGTGATGCTGTACGTTGAATCTGAACGTGTTGGTAGCAAATCTAAAAAGCTGTCTACTGTATATGGTGTTGCAATGCCAAAACTCTTGCAGTGACCAAACTCTCCTGAGACCAGGGCTCTGGCTGTGTGTATACAGGGTACAAACAGAGAAGGCTTTCTTGATGTATTTTTGACACTAGTAGCTTTTCCCACATTTAGATTGAATTTTTATTTTTCACGCGGGCTCTTGCTCGAATAATTGTGACCCTGCTGCTCACGTAGAAACCAATGTGTGTGTTTTAATCCCGGATATTTACTCTCTTTAGTCCAGAGGTTCCTCACTGACTGACCCAGTCCTCGACTCACATCTGAAAGGACACAAGTGCCTGACTGTGATCACTCTGTCTGGTCATTGATCAGTTATACGTCAGCTATCTCAACACATAGGCAAGAATTCAAGTCTTCCACACATTTCTTTTAGTTGGAGATGTGCGCAACACGTGGCCACACATTTCCCCTGCAAAGGACTTGTCTCTGGTGCCAAAGTTTTTAATGTGTGAATGGAGATATTCACACCGAAGGCCTGTTACCACACAGGACCTCCGTCACCATGCCAATACAAAGGTTAACTTAGAAAATCAGCTTTTTTACAAATCTGTCAGGCACTTATCAGTCTGTTTTTAATCCTGTGAAGTCAAGAAAAATATATACTGATTGAGCACAGCATACTAATTCTAATGGTTAGTGTTCAATACTGAGACTTTTAATGAATCCATTCAAATACTTGGACTAGTTCCACTTTTATAACTTGTGTTACTCTTTTTTTTGTTGAAGTGATCTTTTATAATCTCTTTGTTATTCCTTCAGCGCAACTCTTCTAATTGGGGATTACCGAGATTCTCTGACTGTACCTCATAATCTCAAGTCCGAGCAGACGTAACAGTTGGTAGTAAAGCCCCTTTGGAGAGTCTGAGAACGGTTCAGGAGGAACACATGAATAAAAAGCTGTGGATTTGGATAAATAGAATTGAATATATTGTGTATTTAAAGCGACTTTCCATTCTCATGACATACAGCGGTACTACAAAATGCTTCTCATCTGCCAGTCACTAGAAATTTCAAAGTATTTTGGTTTGGTGGAGACTCGTGTCGTCTCTTCAGAATATTTTGTAAGAACGTGCTGTTGAAAACGAGGTGCGTGAAGTGCCCCGACAGACTCTAAGTGTGGGAAATGATACTGTATGTACAATCAGGATAGCGATTATAATTACAATGGAAAGAGCATTGTATGTATTTTAAAGCTATTGATACTACTTTGATAATGATGTAAAATGTAAAAAGGCTGAACAGGAACTATAGGTATGTAAAGTTATACTGTGTATAGAGGAGTTTGCTCCAGGGGGAGGGACGGGCATGGGGGTTTCATTCTGTTCATGGCAAAAATTGTTTAAAACAGAATATTGATGATTCTTGTCTGTGATGTAGACAACGTCAATGTTTTTTTTTTTCCTTTTTGATAAAATGAAAAAAATGAAAAACGTGTCGTACATTGACTGTGTGTGTGTGTGTGTGTGTGTGTGTGTGTGTGTTGAAGTTCATGACAACATGTGAGTCTAGACTGCTGTAAGCCATCGCTGGAGTTTTAAAGGATAAGCCTGTGGACAGAGGGCACGTTTATTTAATCCCAGGCTACTCTGTGGAAGCAGATGGTATTTTGGCAGCATTCAAGTTCATAGCTGAATAACAACAGAGTGACATTTCCTATTGGTTGACCAGCAGGTTTTTACATTAAAACACCAATATATGAAGGCAACAAGGAGGGAAAGACGGGTACAGCTGCTAGTACACACTAGTTAATTATGATTATTACAAAAAAGTTAATTATACGGGCACGTGACAAATTAAAGGAAAAACCTGAACCCTTGACCTCCATAATGAGGGGATCTGGTGGTATTGCTGTAGGGTCATTCTGCTGCCATTCTTTGAGTCCTCTTGTCCCTTTAGAGGAAAGAGTCAGTGCAAATCAATACAAAGTTGTTTTATCCTGTGATGACACATTTCTTTTCTGATGAGAAAGGTCTTGGATGACAAAGCCCCCTATCCACGGGGCACTAAAGGTCACTGAATGGCTTAATGAATATGAAAATGATGTGAATCATGATGTGGCCTTCACAGACACCAGATCTTAACCCAGTTGAACACCAATGGGCGATTTTGAATCAACATGTTAGACAGCGCTCTCTGCTCCCATCAAAACACAAAATGAGAGAATGACTTTTGGAAGAACGGTGTTCATCCCTTCAGCAGAGTTCAGAGACTTAGAAAATCCATACTGGGGGGCAGTGAAACTACACGTGAAGGGCCAGCGCTTTACTGAAAGAGGCTTTGTGTTGGTTTTCCTTTTGCCACTCAACTGAAAATGTAACACTCATTCTTGGTGCATTCTTTCTCAGAAATACACCACAAAAATGAAATAGAAATCTAATATAACACTTAGAATTCATGAGGGGAACAGTTATGGGAATATGAACAAACAAAACAAAGTAGGAAAAGCCACAGTGTATAAAAAAAGACATTTATTAAACCTTCTCTCAAATGATATTTCTTAGTTTAAATTTTCTGTCAAGACTTCATAACGTCATTAATGTAAAGGAGTCAAACAGCCACAGCAGATGTGGTAAGAAGTGTACGAGGACATGAAAGTTAATTGATCTGTGTTTTGACCTTTGTCAGCCACATCACTCTCATTCCCTGAGTTCAGCAGTGTCTCAGCTGCATTTAAAGCCCTCCTTTGGACACTTTCTACTCTGAGGTTTATGAGATTATGAACCTGATGACATGTTAAAACAAGGTGTGATGAGAAGTTCTTCATTTTTGTTGATCAGCACATTATATATCGCACCTACGCTCGGAACATCTTTATCAACACAGCTGAGTAACATCTGTTTAAAGGAGCCATTTCTGCTGCAGAGCGGTTTTAATCACTAGACTCTGACTGACTAAGCGCATGCAGGCTCGTGTTTAAAGAAGATTTTGTGCTGTTTTGCTCAGGGAAGGGAAGGGAAAGTACTTTCAGACACCCGTAATGATACAACGGGTAAGTTAATTATGCACACAAAGCCACTTATGGAGTTGAGAGCACAGAAGTCCCAGGGCAGCGCTGATCGAGAACAGCACGCTCTGAGAGCTTCTTCTGTTTATACAAATGACTTGTTTAGATTGTGTCTGATGTGCATGATACTAAATATTTCATATGTGCCACTGCCACATTTTCTGTAAATATCAGACAGGAGCTTGTGGTTTATTGTTTATTTTTAGCTTGGTTGTAAAACAAAAAGCGCACAGTGACCTTTAGTCAGAGATCTTTATTGGAGGCGGACTGACCTGAGAGAGCGTTACGATGTCTTGACCTCACAATGTGAAGTGAACTGACATGACTTGTGTTGTAAAGTGGCACTAAAGAAATATATAAATAGGATACATTCCTTTAAAACTATAGGAACGTGTGAGTATTTGGAATCAGGTGTAAAATTTTAGATGTTGCTAAAAGAGTGGTTGAACCAAAATCAATCCCAGATCAGACTTATGCTCAACAAGGACAAACACAGCGGTCAAAATGTGCTACTTTAATTAGAGATTAATTTTTTAGATATATTTATTTCTGCTGCAGTAATAGTAGTACACAATCAGGCTGCTTGTGTCAGTTAAAAATATTTAAAAAAGCAACAAATCAACATATATGACTCACAGCACAATGTCCTTGACTTGGAGGCAAAAGAAAAAAAAAAGGTGACAAGATTTTTTGCAAAACAGAAAACAACCACGAGGGGGAGCTACATCATTTTACACTCTGATGAGAGTTTATTTTAAAACACCAGAGCAAGAACAGGAACCGGAATCTCAGGTTTCATGAGTCCCAAATCAAAGATCTCAAAGTCAGAAGATCACTCTGTGTGTATGCGAGTCCTGATCTAGATCAACGTTGTATCTGACTTGGATAACAGGCACTGCAGTGTTACCCAGTCCAGGTAAAAGGGGGGAAAATACAATTACTGCAATGCTTTCAGAATCCATGTCTACATTTATATTAATCTTATCATCTGATCAAGACCCTCGTTGTGTTCTTTATATCTTATTATCAGGTGTTAACATTCAGTACATGGTGTACAATATAGAATATGGAAGACCAAATGTGCCATAATTCATTTGTGATTCAAATTTATATGCTGTCAAAAGCCTGAACGAAGACTGCTTTTTACGGCATCGAAAGTCAAAAGCGTGCTGCTTTTTTATATCGAGAAGACAGTTTTTTCTTCACTACACATAAGCTGGTGGATTAGGTGCTACTTTTTTTTTTTCTTTTACAAACACATATCAGAGGCGATGATTTGTGGCGCGTTTTGGCTTTTGAGATTCATAACGTGAATGTTAAACCACGGCTAGGTCACTGATGATTTTTGTATTGGAGAAAAATAATTTAGATAAGCGAAGGAATATTTTTTTATAATGATTTATAGATATTCACTGATGATTGAATAGATCCAAATGTTTACGTAGAAACAGGAGGCTTTGAAAAATCGATTCAGCGAAAAGAATCACAGTTATCGTTCTATACAGTTGAAATAATGGCAGTGATTATTAGTCTTCAATGTATAGAAGAAATAAGATGCGACAGGGTGGAGCTGTGCTCTGATTCTGCAGCAAGTCTTTTAAAGTCTACGAAAAATAGATGAAAGTTGGGAATAGCTGTTTCCACACATGACGGGATTAAAGGGTAACGAGTGTCAGGACAATGCAGATAAAAGATTACCAAAGATGACAAAAGAAAAAGATAATAGGTTAACTATTTAGTAGGACCAAAGGTGAGCGGGCCTTTTCTGGAAGAGCCCCCACCTTCTGGAACCGTCTCCCTGAGGAGATCAGATCTGCAAACACTTTATCCTCCTTTAAAACTCTTTTAAAAACACATTTATACAGATGTGCTTTTACATGAGTTGTTTTATGAGTGGACTTTTACTTCGTTTGATGGCAGTATTAAGGGCAGTACATTTTATCTTCCTTCCTTTATTGTCTTTTAATTGTCTTCTTTTACTGGGTTTTATTTTTTTTATATATTTTTATATTGTCGTTCATGCTCTGTGTGTTTCACCTTCACCATTTTTTATTTATTTATGCATGTATTTTTTGCTTTTTACTTCTTTTAATGTTGTTTCATGTTGTTCCTACAGTTCTCTTTGAATCTGTACAGCACTTTGTAACCCTGTTTTGAAAAGTGCTATATAAATAAAGTTTTTTATTATTAGTAGTAGTAGTAGTAAAGGAGAAGGCGAAGCTCAAACAAAAAAGAAAATGTTGGAACTTTGGTAGAAAAAGTGGTATGAGGACAATAAGGGCAGAACGTATTAAAGAGTGGCGTTGAAGTACGGAGTGCTAAAGGTAGACGTAGACCAGAGGAGCTCGTTCTATCTACACTGTGTGCACAATTATTAGGCAAGTTACATTTTTGAGGATTAATTTTGTTATTGTACAACTACAGCGCTCTTGGTCAATCCAAAATGTTAACAAACCCTCAAACTTGAACATTGAAGTAGTAAAAGTGAAGTTTTGGCCTTCTTAAGAGAATATCTATATGTACACCATTATTAGGTAACTATTAGTGTGCAGAATTATTATGCAACTAAATGAAAAACAAAGATTTTCCCATCTCACTTGTTTATTTTCACCTGTTAAAGTGAGTATAATAAACACATTCAAAATTTACAAATAAACATTTCTGAAATTTAAAAAAAAAACAAAAAAACCCCTCAGTGACCAATATAGCCGCCCTTCTTTTCGATAACAGTCACAAGCCTTCCATTCACGGAGTCAGTCAGTTTCTTGATCTGGTCAGAATCAACTTTTGTGTAGCCGCAACCACAGCCTCCCAGACACTGTTCAGAGAGGTGTACTGTTTACCTTCACTGTCAATTTCCTGCTTAAGAAGGGCCCAAAAGTTCTCAGTAGGGTTTAAGTCAGGTGAAGAAGGGGGCCATGTCATTAGTTTTTCATCTTTAAGGACTTTACTGGCCAGCCACGCAGTGGAGTACTTTGATACATGTGATGGAGCGTTGTCTTGCATAAAAATGAAAGTCTTCTTGAAAGATGCAGACTTTTTCTTGTACCACTGCTTGAAGAAAGTGTCTTCTAAAAATTGGCAGTAGGTCTGAGAGTTGATTTTGAGTCCATTTTCAACCCGAAAAGGTCCAACTAGCTCATCTTTAATAATACCTGCCCATACCAGTACTCACCTCCACCTTGCTGCCGTCTGAGTCGAAGTGGAGCTCTGTGTCCGTTACTGATCCAACCACGGGCCCATCCATCTGGTCCGTCAAGAGTCACTCTCATCTCATCAGTCCACAAAACCTTTGAAAAATCTGTCTTCAGATATTTCTTGGCCCATTCTTGGCGTTTCAACTTATGTGTCTTGTTCAGAGGTGGTCGGGTTTCAGCCTTTCTTACCTTGGCCATGTCTCTGAGAACTGAACACCTCATACTCCTTGACATTCCAGGTAGGTTGCAGTTGTGGAATATGGCAGCACTGGAGGATAATGGGTTCCTGGTTGCTTCATGCTTGATTCTTCTCAAATCATTGGCGGTTAATTTGTGTCTTTTCTTCTCCACAAGTTTCTTGCGACCCTGTTGACTATTTGCAACAAAACGTTTGATGGTTCTGTGATCACGCCCCAATATCTTTGATATTTCAAGAGTGCTGCATCCCTCTGAAAGACTTTTTACAATTCTTGACTTTTCAGAGTCAGTTAAATCTCTTTGTTGGCCCATTTTTCCTGAGGAGAAGAATCTGCCTAATAATTATGCACACCTTGATATAGGGTGTTGATCTCCTTAGGCCACACCTTCCCTCGTTACACAAATACACATCACCTGATATGCACAAAATCCAATAAGCATTCAAGTTTATACAGCTTGGAGTTGGAAATTATGGATAAAATGATGATGTGGTCAAAATAATCACTTGCCTAATAATTGTGCACACAGTGTAGATTAAAGCTCGATCATACTGGTTTAAATAGGACAAGCTTACTTTGGAGAAATGTACAAGTTTGTAATGTAGCTTAAGAGAAAATAAAACTTAAATAGCCCCGAAGAAAATTCATGTGTTAGAAATGGCCCAGAAAAAACAAGACATAACATGAGAATAAATGCAGTGTGTGATAGAAAAGTGCTGAGATATAGTGTGATACATCACAAAAATAAAAACTTAGTAAGCTAAAATAAGGCTAGACTAGAAAAGAAAGAAAGTAGTAATGACACATGATAAGTAAATATGACATTAAATTACAAAGTAGGGCACAGAGGGAGACACAAAGTAGGAATTAGGAGGAAATACAAGGAGACGGATTGTAGTTTCAATCAGCAATAGCAGGTTTAATAGTATATAGATGACATTCAATGGAAAGTGAGGAAGAAAATGCGAGGAGGAGATAAGAAGAGACATTTTGAAAGAAAGAAAGTAGCATCAAACCAGATCCTGTCCTTCACACCACAATCCACAACTAAACAAAAAAGTGAAAGTTTGTTTGGTACCTGGTATTTATATCAGAGTGGCTCCTCTCGGCTCGTCCTCCAGCCTGTCTGTGGATCCTCCTCCTCCTCCTCCTCCGCTCACATATAACTGATGTCGGATCCATTCATTGACTGTGGCTGCAGCTGATGGTTTAGAAATGAGATAGCAGCGAGATAAACTGGATGTTTACTACCGGCGCTGAGAGTTAGCATGCAGCCGGAGCACGTTAGCTTGTCTCAGCAGCTCGCTGCGATAACGTTACCGGTCACACATGTTTAACGGTCAGACCGACGGTAACCTCACCGGTAGAGACACCTCGATGCTCCGAGTTCAACCTGTCGCTGTCCTGTAAGGTTTGTATCTCTAAATTTTCACTGAACTCATCTGTTAGCTTATTAACTTAGCATTTGCAGCAGCGTTGAAGCGAGCAGCAACTTTAGCTCTTTGCTAACTTGTTGGTTGCTGCTGCTACACGTCGGAAGTTATCCGCGAAACAGAAACGTAGTTTGACGCTTTGCTCTTAGTTTTGGTGCCTTAACGAAAGAAAATGCTCACAAGTGTCCTTTAGTTGATATGTTTAAAAATATATAATGTTAAATGCTTGCTGGAAGAACAGCATGTTGTCCCCCCCTGCTGGTGTCCTTTATAAAGAGACCGTCCTGTCCTGACCGGAAGAGGGTGCACTGTAAAAAATAAACACTTATCGACAGAATTTAAGCGTAAATTTTTTATTTTTTATTTTTTAAAATACAGATATCTTACAGATTTTCCACTTTTTCCTAAATTGCAGATAGTAACTACAGAAATGATGGAATAAAAAAAAATACAAAATAATAATAAAAAAAGGCCAAAGTAGCATTATTTCACAGATATCATGTGAAGAAAAAATGTGTATACTAAATTTTAAAGAACTAGTAAGTCATTTTTGTAGCTGATATTGTACAGATTTTCCTGTTTTTTTTTTGTTTCTTTGTTTTAATTGTTACAGATGATATCAAGTAAAATCAAAGGAAAAAAGTATAATTGACACAATGACTCTAAAACAAAGAGGCCAAAACCGTACATATTGTCCCCATTAAAAATCAGGATTTTTACACTTTTACGTCATTTACAACTTTATTTGAAACTCCTAAAAAAAAACATAGCATTATATACAATTGAAAAAACGGGTAACTCTATTTTTGTAGATTTTCAGAAAACTTCTTTTTTTGTTGTTTGCTTGAGATAATATCAATCAAACTGAAGTTTAGTGGATTTGACTCAGTAGAAATGACATTAAGTTTGATTGATATTGTCTGAAGGTTTGTGAAGATGGAGTTATCTGTTTTTGCAAATGAACTCCTCGATTATTTGCTGTTTTATTACTTTTTTTTAAAAATACATTTTGGTGCCAAATTTTCACAGGTTTTCTTTTACAGTGTAGCCACATGATGTCAGCAGTGTCATTACAGTATTACTAACAGGAGAAATACTGGTACTGCTGGTTCAGCTGAGTGGAAGAAGAGGTAACACTGAGATAGTCTGTGATGAGTAATGAGCTGTTTGAATGACGAGCTTAAAGGATGATCAACTGCCACTTAACCATTCAATTAATTATTTTGGATTATTTTTGTTTTTTTTACGAAAAAAAAAGTTAGAAATTTTCCGATTCCAGCCTCTAAAATGTGAATTTGTCTGGGATAAGACACTAAACGCTTGTCGTCGCTGTCTCCAGAAGGTGGGAGAGTCTGAGGCATTGTCTCTCACCTGTTTACAATTCAGTCCTGAGATCTCTCCCCAGGAAGCAACTACATCCACATCCAGCCACAAAAGACCCCAACGAACCCCATTGTGGCAGGGGGAGGTCTACCGACTCACACAATGAGGGGGAGAAGTAACAACCCCCCAGCTGAAACCAAAGCTTAGGTGTGAATGGCTCCTTTAGGATAGAAGTATCTGGAACTCCCAACTAGTCAGTCAGATGAGAGGTGAAACATCTTCAAGGAACTCAAGCAAGTCCAGTTGCTCCGATTAAACTACCAGAAGTCTCCTGAAGGGGCCGCTGCGTCCTTGCACCAGTACAGTACCTGAGTATATTTGGGTTGTGGACAAAACAATTTGACATCTTGGGCTCTGCGAAACACTGATTATGAATTTTCACTATTTTCTGACATTTAATAGCCCAAACAAAAATACTCAATTAAATAATCAACAGTGAAAGTAATCATTAGTTACAACAGGAAAAAGATGGAGTGAAGCTGACATTGTTTTATGTGAAAGTGTTAAAGTTAAATTGTCTTTTTTTCTTCTTATCTCAGAAACACTCCACAGTCGTCTGGGTTTCTGTTAACGCACACTTTTCATCAGTGTATTATCTTCTATAAACCTATCATCTGATGGTTGTGATGTTCAATACTTACCTATTTGCAACTTAACAAACACAACAGTTATTGCGTCCCCATACAAACCCTTACGTGGCTCACTGTAAATAATTACTGTTGCCACGCTCGAGGTCGGCTTTTATTGTCGTGAACTTTACAGCCCACCTGCTGCTTTCTGTCTTCAGATCTGCTCCCTGTGTTGAAACACCAGCACGTTTACTGTGTCAGGGGTTATGAAAAGTTCACAAATGAGTGATTATATTGTGTTTATTCTAATTATCATGCTCTTACAGTACATTTCTTTGTTTTTTTACCAGGTCGCTGAGAGAAGAAGAACCCTCCCCTGACAACCATGGCTCCACACCCAGTGGTCCAGGCGGTCATTGACCTCTCTTCAGGAGCCATAGGTGATTCAGAATAACATAATAATAGCTTTTTTAAATTTACCACCTTTCTGAAGCTACAGTTTCAATGTGCTACAACATGTGTTAAAATACAGGGGATGAAAACACCAAATGTATAAAAGAAGAAAATAACATAATCTCAAGGATAAAAACACCAAGCAGAACAACATAGTAAAATATAAAAGAACAACATGAGAGTGTGCATCATATGTTATATTTAACTCCTATGAAGGAATCGTGCAGCTCTTCTCCTGCTATGTGTGACGTGGAGACATTTTGATGACTCCTGTCTTTTTCCAGCTCGTTTCTCTCTCTGTGTTTCCATTGATAGCGCTCAGTGGAGTGCAGCCGTCCACGATTCTTATCTCTCTTTGCTTTGTGCAAACTGTGATTTTTTTTTTTTCCTCCTGTAGTTTTAATAACACTCTAGTTCGTGTCACTTCTGTTGCTGACGCTTTTCTCATCCTCCCAGGGGGAGCTGCATGTGTCTTCAGTGGGCAGCCACTGGACACAGCAAAGGTCAAGATGCAGACCTTTCCTACGCTTTACCGGGGATTCATCCACTGCATCGTGTCCACCTACAAACAAGTGGGTCTGCGTGGTCTCTACCAGGGCACCACCCCGGCGCTGATGGCCAATATCGCTGAGAACTCGGTGCTCTTCATGAGCTACGGCTTCTGCCAGCAGGTCATCCGCTTCACGGCCGGACTGCACAGTGACGCTGTGCTGAGGTAGGGGGATGTTCACCAGCCTGTCCTCCCTGTTAACACAAAACCAACCCTGAGAGTACGTGTGTGTCTCTAACTGTCTCTCTGATTAACCTTCCCTCTCTGTTAGCGACATGCAGAAAGCCTGTGCCGGCTCAGTAGCGTCCATCTTCTCCTCGCTGGTGCTCTGCCCCACCGAGCTTGTCAAGTGTCGACTGCAGGCCATGTATGAAATGGAGGCATCAGGCAAGATCGCAAAGAGCCAGAAGTAAGTAGCTTTTAAATAGTCACGCATATGTCTGTGTGACTGTACTGTAAGGATTACTTACTCTGACATTCCTTCATTTTTATGCTTGTGTGTTTCCTATTATCTAGTAGTTTAAGTTGTTTGCACTGCTTGTGCAAATATCGGGCAAATTCCTCAGGTTTCACTTTGTTGTTGAACAAATACGATGCCCTCAGGTAATACAAATGGTGTTACACCTCAAACCTGAATGGGGGGAAAAAAACAAGGAAATGTAAGTTTTGTCTTTCTCAAGGGAATATAGTAAAAACCAGAAGTTTACATACACTGTATACACAAAGCCCTGATCTCAATCCTGGAGAAAATTTGTGGGCAGAGCTGAAAAGGCGTGTGGAGCAAGGCGGCTTACAAACCTGACTCAGTTATACCAGTTCTATCAGGAGGAATGGGCCAGCGGTCACACCTCAATACTTTGGCTATTTATATTTCAAACAATTTCCCTTATGGATCAATAAACTTTATCTAAGTCTAGAGTGTTGCATCGATTTAAAAAATATTTTACAAGTTTTGACTTTTCAGAGCTCTTTAAACGTGTTTTTGACCAGTTTTATCTGAACTAATGAATGAATAACACCTGAAAATGAAAAGCATTCAAGTTGGAAAAATGTGCATAGAAATAACGGTAAGGTCAGAATACTTCCTTTTCAAATAATATTGCATGCTGTGTACATGTAGAAACAGTTAAACATTACATCTTATATAATCATAATTATGCTAATTCAAATTGAATGTATATTATATATGATTTAAAATAAAAATACTCAAACTTTAATGTAATATTTTAGAACAAATATTAAATATGAAATCTGCGTTTTACCAAAGGGAAAACAAATTGAAGTCTTTTTGTGTAATTTGCATTGACGTGTGTGCTGTGGTTCATATCGACTCTGAGCCTGCTCTGTGACGGCCCCCAATGGATTTGTTTTAGGCAGAGTTCAGAAATGTATACAGCCAGTGTTTCATGAATGCAGTCAAGTAAAATAAGTTATCTTTTGACACACTTATTTGTATTTATGTTTTGCCTCTGCTCTGTCTGAAGCTCGGTGTGGTCGGTGGTGAAATCCATCATGAGGAACGAGGGAATGGTGGGCTTCTTCCAGGGTCTGACCACCACCATAGCCAGAGAGGTCCCCGGTTACTTCTGCTTCTTCGGTGCCTACGAGCTCTGCCGCACAGCCTTCGCAGACTACATGAAATGTGACAAGGATGACATAGGTACCGTCAAAATACTCGGAGCAGAAATATATTTCACTCCTGTTGAAAACACGACCTTCAAATGTCAACCGTTGACGTCATCGCTTCAGACTCGAAGTGAAAAGCTTTTTATGCTGCGCTGATATTGAACATTCATACAAAAATAAATTTATCCTTCAAGCATGGTCACGAGGCATTATTGAAAGGCATTCTGGAAAAATTATAAAATTACTATAAAAAATAAACCAGAGGAGGTGATTTGAGTGAAAAGTGGAGGCTAGAGAAGTTAATTGGTGCCGTTTATCACAATGAATGAATGAGTTTTCCTTTTTACATTTTCCTATGAATGAAGATGTATTATGCTTCAGAAATCTATTTCCTCTTCATTCATATATGTTTGACATTGAATGTCACTGTGTTTGCGTCTAACTGGATACCGTGTGTGCTGAAGGTGTGGCTCCGATCGTGTTCAGCGGTGGTTTCGGAGGGGCCTGTCTCTGGCTGGTGGTCTACCCCATGGATTGTGTCAAGTCTCGGATCCAGGTCATGTCTATGACGGGCAAACAGGCGGGGTTTTTCAAAACCTTCATGACCATCGGTCGGACTGAAGGTAAGCTGGAGAGGAGGGGCTTGGCTTTGCTTTAGTTTGTTGTCCCTACAGTGATGTGTGATACCACTTATTGTCTGATGTCCAATCAAACCCAAGCTGGTGTCCCCTAAATCAGTATCAGTACTAATCTTGTTGGGTAAAAATGATTATGTTCAGAAAAGCAAATTATAAAATCAACGATGCTCATTTCCTTTTCCAGACATCTTGTAAGTGTTGCTGCTCTGAGAATCATCTAGAACCAGCAGAAATAAACAGGACTGATTGAGTTCCTCTACACTGCATGCTACGTGCTATTAAGCTTTAACCACTTTTGCAGTCTGTCAAAATACTGTGGGAAAGGAGGAAAATCTACAGGATGCTGCGTTTTTCAAATTGAAATGAAAAATGGAGTGAAAATCGTGAAAAACGTGAAATCGGTAAAGCCAAAATAAATGTCTAAATGATTCAGTAATCTGTCAGCTATCAGTCAAAACAAATGAGACTGGGTCAGTGGACAGCAGCTGCTCACAGGCCTACATTTAGTAGATAACGTTTATTGCTTATAAAGTAGATCGTTCAAAACAGATTGCAGTGTAATGAGTATTGGCAATAAAGCAGTCACTTTCACCGCATAGGCTTTGAAAATAATTATAAAGCTGTGGTAGAAGTCAACAGAAGCAGACGTGATTTGTTTCAACATGCTAGAGTTTTATTTTAAACAAAAAGACTAATTCTGCAGAAGAACTGAGAAGATAGAAAACCTCATGATCTCTTTATACCTTTCATTCAATGCAAAAACACACAATGCATCTTGGAGGAGCTCAGGCCAGGCTTCATCCATAGTGTCTATGTGGAGCGTGATTTCAGGTTCATGACAGAAGTTGACAATGTCGTGTTGGCTTCCTCAGCAGGTGACTCTTGTTCCAGACTTGGAGCCGGGTTACATTCTTTCACGGCAAAAACTAGTCAGGTTTCGCACGAGTGTGGCACAATCAATATTTCCAGCGTCTAGTTTCAGTGGTGATCATCTAAGATAATATTTAGACTATATCAAAGGTAATATAAAGCAATATCAGGAATATAATGTGAATGATAAATTTTAAATGTTTTAAACAGAGTAAACAGAATATTCCACATATTTCCCCCTTTTAAGACTCTAAAGTCTCATTTATTATCATATCTTCAGTCCGATACTACTGAAAATCCCTAGGAGAACTCTACACTCACAGCTTATGACCTTCTGAGCTATAATGAGACCTTCATTCTCATTACAATAGCGTCTCTGTTCCTCTGTGATGTAATCTGGGCTGTTACATTATTCTGCCTTGCAGGTGAATAATTAGGACGTCCACATTTCTAAGGGAACGACAATAAAGCAGAGAATAACACATTATTAAGTCTTACTCATGTAGAAGGTGCAGTTCAAGGATAAATACGCAGAATATACTGTATGACACAGTGAATACACTCTTTTTTTTAAATTGAATTGATGTGAGGTCAGTTCAGGGATTTAAATCTCAAGCGGAAGTTAAAAGTTTTATACAGATATTTATTGAGGCGTTTATTTAGTTCATTGCTTACTTCGTATTTATTTTTGTTCAATATCATATTTATTTCAATCAATTTTATTAAAACGGTATCTTATAGTTTGAAGAATTGTTTAAACATTGACACACAAGCCACAGCCTATACGGACATGAAGCACTACCTACAGTTGGTGATGATTGTTGCCATAGCTACGCCGTCGTTCTGTACGTGGATGTTTACTTCTGTTGCCAAAGGACTCGGTGATAGAAGTCTGTCTCGTCGTAGCAGCACCTTTCTTCTCCGCTTCAGTAGCTCGCATATGATTATGAAAAGAGGGGAAGAAGTATTCCCTATTAGTCAGGTCCAATTACTCTAGAGCCTGCTGGTAGCCACTCTCTACTGTGATAAAATACATGATTACTTTGAATCAGAGGATTATTTTTTTTTTGTCTAATGTATGAATTGATTTCTAAAACAGAATTGTTGTGATCCGAAGTATCAACTTGTCCAGCTCAAACCACACGCTGCTTGTATTCTGCATTCAGATGTTCTAGTAAAAAACATTCTTGGTTGACAAAGAAGAGAAGTTATTAAATCTAATGGTGCTGTTCTCTCCTGTGTAGGTGTGAGGGCGCTCTACTCCGGGCTCACCCCCACCATGGTGCGCACCTTCCCCGCCAACGGAGCGCTGTTCCTGGGTTACGAAGTCAGCCGCAAGCTCATGATGAAGCAGTTTGACGGCTAAACAGGTCCACAAGCGTAGCACAAACGTAGACGAAGCAGTGAACTGAAAGTATTACAGCCATATAACCTCACGTGTGGGATCTGGTTTTTCACCATTTCCTGCTTTTGGTTTTATCCAACTGAAACTGCCACACTCCATGACTTTTTAAGCTGTAACAACATTACCTTTGGCATAGTGTTTGTATCTAAATCCTACTATTCATATGGTTTTTTTTAGATCTGACTTTAACACTCCGAAAAAGCTGTCGCCAACATGCAGCGTATGAGAAACGGTACCGAGCAACCTCTTTATGACGAACACTCCAGTTTATTGTTTTATGTCTACCTCAACAAAGTCATACAAACATTTCTATATCTGCCAGGTGACGAGTTACATGAACAACAGAAACACTCTGTTGTGTCGCAAGGTTCTCTTTAATGCACAAACTGCTCAGCGCGTAAAGATTTAATGCAAAAAAGTCAAGTGGCGTATACGAGCTCATTGAAGTTACCTAAAACGTGTTGTAACGATAGCCTTCTACAATATGGAATCACTCACTGGTGGGTTTAAGATCACACCTCAGTTTTGTTTTTTTTGGTAACAAAACACGCAGTTCTGTCAATAAAAAGACAAATATGCTCAAACATTTGCTGACTTTTCAGACACTAGTCTGACAGGCTTCAAAACAAACGTCAAAGCCAGCCTGCTTTACGCCTGATTTGTCCTCATGCTCATTGTTTTTGAGTTGACACCTTATCTTCCACTCCTGTTGTGACTCCTTTGGGACCCAGCATTTGCCTTGTTTTTTTTAAAATACCTACCACTTTAGTTGTGTAAACTTTTATTTCTATGTCAATGAAAAAAACATCAGTTGCCTCATCATGTGCCATTTACACTCCATGGAGACACTCCAGTACTTCATCATTCATTTATTCAGAAATGTAGGTATTTTAAAAGTGTTGAGTTTGAGATTAGCATTAAGTATTTATATAGATATCAATCCTGATATTCATTGTACTAATACGACCTTCATTAAAGGTGTCGGTGAAGAACAATGTTGTCTTGTATTTTTCTTTTCAAAAGAGTAACACAATTAAGCACAGAGGTTGTTTTTACACCAATTTATTTAAAACTGATCAAACGATTACTAATACTGTGCATTTTCACAACACAATACACTGCATTGCATTCAAGATTCCTGTGAAGGTTAATATAACAAAGTATAAAGCATGAAATACACACACAAAAAATATATATATAACAATCTGTCGTGAAGCAGAGACAACAAAAATTTCCAAAAGAATATTTTATGCAAGTGCAGTCAGGCACACTGTCGTCGGTCTTCCAGCAGGGAGCACCAGTCGACTGTCAGCAGCTCACAGAACCTGTAAGTACAAAGAGTGGAGTTGATGTCAGGATTTTCTGTGAATATCTGAGAAGCGTGTGGGTTCAGATATCCTACAAGTGAGCAAAACCGACTGTGATGTTGTTTCAGACATGAGCTCAGCTTCATCTCACCCCTTTGCTGAGGCAGGTTCCACACAGGCAGCCGAAGAGCCCGTTGATCATCTGAACTGCACAGAGGATCAGCTGCAGGCAGCTGGTGGCCAACAGAGTGCTAAACAAGGCAATGTTAAACTGCACAATGTTCTCAGGCGATCTGCATATTCCCCACAACCTGCTGTCAGTCAGGTAGTTGTTGTCACTGCGCAGAAAGAGGAGCTTCATGAATGAGCAGGACTTTAGAAATTCAAACACGTGTCTTCAGAAAGTGACTCACCTGCCTTTAAAAGGCGTTGACCAGACCACGATACCTTTGCAGAGGGGCCCGTTCTGCAAACCGAGCACTGCCACAATGAAGCTGTACAGGGCACCAGCCACACCCACCGCAGCGAACGCAATTGATAAGAACATCTGAAGTGGTTGGAGGATAATCAAAGGTCAGGAACAGTTCTGATGCAGCTTATGCATTTTTAAAATCCCATTCAATTCATAAATAGAGCATGTCAGTGTTTAAGGAGGAGCAGGCTCTCTGCTGACCACTGGCATTTCATTCTAGGTAAACTGCAGGCCAAACCAAACACGCTGAAACAAGTTTGTTGGGGCTGCTTGGAGACTTGTGAAGCAGTAGTGTTATCACAACTGCCTGGAGCAAAACTCATTATCAGGAATGCACCTCTAATCTTGATGTTATTGAAACGATATACACAAGTAGCACTGAGGGTTCAAACACTTTTAAATGAGGTTTTTGCACGTGTCTTGAACTTTTAAATTTTCTATTTGCATTAAAAATGAAAAAAAAAGTGTCGCAGGTAATCTGTCTAGTTGTGCAATGATTTTGTGCAACATGCTTCTTATTTATCATAAATTTGCACTGAAGGTACATCTACAAACGCTATTTTTAAAGTCTTAATTGAATGAGTTAACTCTGATCCTGTTTCTGTGACATTCTGTTGCATGCATTTTCAATTTCCTATTTTTAATTTCTGCTGACTTGCTCTATCTTTAACTGTTTCCTGATAGTTTACAGATTACACATTTACTTTCTTGGCCACTGGCATAGGTAGCATGTAGTTTATATGGTTAATCATTTAAACTGAAGCCTCCCCTCGCCCATAACGGAGCACCTGAAACACCTTATTGTATTCATGACTCACCCCACAGCGATTTCCACAGCATCCCTGTTGCCCAGTCAAGTGAATGTAAAGCGCTGGTAGCAACACCTGCAGCAGGACACATGAGTTTGACAGCAGTTCAATTTAGCATCATCATTTAGTCCTCAACGCAAGGGTGCTTAAGGGTGCAATGATGGTTTTCATATTCTCTAAAGTGTCCCCTGTGTGATTCTTGTGCAAAAACATTTTATATCAAAAGTGGTTCAATTGACAGACGTTGTGGCACATTACATAAATAATGCAAACTTAACTGATGATACCTCTGGATTTGCTTTCTGATTAATCCCAAATTGGGTGTTATAGCGGGCAGGTGGTTCATAAACAGATAATGAATATCTTGATGCACTGAGGAAACACAGCGCTACAAACTCAGAAATAAATATGATTAAAAAAAGCGTTCATTGAGGCAGCTTTGGCTTGGATAGTCCCGCAAACACCAACCAACGTTTGCTGAAAACCTATCCCAGTAGGATAACATGTTTAACTGTAGTGGGTCTGCATTAAAAAGTGTGCTGTATATTAAGCTATAAAACCATTGGGACACACTGCAGAGGGCTGTCTTCATTTAGAATCTGCTAGAAAAGTTTTTCAGCAGTCACATTTGGGTGTGTCTCAGGAGAGTATCATGCAGCACAAAGTAGACCCTAAAGCACAAAAGTAGCACTCAGACAACTAAAATAGAGTGAAGAAACAATATTTTTAGGAGGAAGCACTGCGTAATATCTGAGAAAGGAATTTCCAGCTGCTCCTCGTCCAGAGTAGAGAGAAGATAACTCACCAGAACACCCCCTCCGACCAGGCCTCCCATGTACTTCACCTCCTCAGTTATATGTCCATCTTTGGCATATTTGATGTCCCCACCAGGAAAGAACAGCACGATGTTACAGATGATGGATATGATCGCTAAAGGGTACAGACTAACCGCAATGAAACGGGAACACCTTCCGGTACACATGTTGTCAGAGGGAGAAGAGCTAATCGACTGCTGTAAAACCTCGTCTTCAAAGGGTTTTAATCTCGGATGAAACTTCCTGTTCTCGGGGAGAGGTTCCACTTGAAACTGACCCAAAGAGGTAAATGCATTTGCAAAGGGAATAGAAACTGAGGGAGTGATGGGAGGGTGTGGGAGGTGTGCTGACAATCTGATAACATGGACAAACAGTCTGGGATAGGCTGCGGAGGTATACATGAGTCAGTCCATGGCAACTCTGAGAGACAACGCTTGTTTTGTTGAGTTATTGGAGGTAATGTGGACATTTTATGGTAAAAGATGTGACTATGTCCAGGTCACATGAGTCAGACGTGCTGTTTGCTGCTCATGTCACCACGACATAATTAGGTTTAGTGGAGTGATGAAACCTCCAAGATCGCAGTTTCAGAGTTACTCACATGTTGCTGTAATATATTTGGTGTTTCTGGATTATCTTTCGGGTGTTGCTTTAAGTCCCCCTATCCCTTACAGGATTTTTGGTGACATATTGTGACTGCAGGGTCACAGCATGGTTGGACTTCAGACCTGCGGCAGCACACTAAGTGGAGCAAGAACAACGTGTCATTGACATGCACCTCAACAAAAACACTGATAAATGACCACATTGTGGATGGTTAACCCCTTATAGGGCACTCCTTGAAGTACTTGGAAAGTGAAAATTTCAGCCTTTGGTTGTTATCAAAGGATATTTGAAGATATTCTTACTTTTGTGACTTCAAAAAAAAAAAAGAAATGTTGCAAATCAAGATGAATGAAGTTGCCACATATGGTAGTTTGACCGTCTATGATTTTAAAGAAAAATAAAAAATTCAACCTCGAGGAGAGACACAGGTTTGACATATTGAACGTTTAAGGAAGTTACCAAATATGGTCACTTGCCCCATAAAGGGTTAAAAAGTGACTGGGCAGGCTGCTTTTTTTTCAGTTTCTCAGCTGCAGTTATTGGATTTCTTCAGAAAACTGAAGGAAATTAAACTTTTTTTTTTTTTTTGGGGTGGGGGGTGAATAAGTCATACATCCCAAAACATCCGTGGTATCCAAGCAACACTTGGCTGAGGCAACATTAACCATTGTAGGTTAATCATTGACCGGTTGTAAGTGTGGATAGTATTCTGAAGAATCTGACTTCCCTTTTTCACCAGAGGAACACTATTATTTTAAGGGCTGTATGAGTTGAACACTATTTATGACTACTGTCAGTCTGCTTTACCAGCCATCAGAGCAGAGCAGCCATCCTCTGAAGCAGTTTTGAAGTTTGCAACTGCAGCAGACATATATATATATATATATAATGTATTAAACATGAACAAATATAATTGTGTGCTTAGAGATGTCATTTGCTTTTATTTAAAAGGTCACTGCATGAAAATGACGTACAGTAACATTGTGCTGACAACACAACACACATCAATAGCAGTGGATCAGCAGCATATTCTTTAATTAGTTTATTTCAAATTGACTGTTTTATTATCAATTATTTCTATTACTGCGATGTAAAAAAAAAAAAAGTTCTAAAGCCAAATAATACAGGACAATAATGGTAAATAATCATCTAATTTAAATGAGTTATTTAGCAATTAATTAGTTATTAGTAATAAGTTATTTGCTGTTATTTAAATACATTTTCTAACCTTGAAGATTTTTTTTACTCCCTAAAATTTTTTCTTGGCCCCAAAAATCCAGCGCTGCTCCAATTTT
>NW_007579574.1:17160-62172 GCF_000690725.1 Stegastes partitus | reverse complement strand
AAGCACCTGGACATACACATGGAGCGTTTTTATGCAAATATAGGCAGGAACATTTCTCTCAGACTTCCAACAGGGAGAACCATCTTCAGATGTGACTGCAAATGGTCCAATGCCTCCGAATCAGAACTTATGGGTGCTAAAAGTAAAGAAAAGAAAAGAAAGGAAAGAAAACACCAATAAAACAAATGAGTGGGAAGTTAATATGCACTCAAATTGCACAGCTTGTGTTAAAGGCATGTGTGTGACCTCCCTGTCTCACCTCTTTCTTGAAGCAGGTTCCACAGAGGCAGCCGAAGAGGCCGTTGATCATCTGAATGGCGCAGAGCAAGCCCTGCACACCGCTGGCTGCCAGCAGAGTGACGAACAGCCCTATGTTGAACTGCACCACGTTCTTTGGCTCTTCGCACTCTGCCCACAACTTGTGGTCGTTCATGTAGGGCTTAGTGCTGTGTAAACAAAGAAGCTTCTAAATAACCAGAACTTCATCATGTTAATGAGCGTCGTCAGGAAGCTGCTTCTGCTTGTCACCTGTTTTCAAAAGGTCGAGTCCATTGTCCGTCGTAGAGGCAGAGGGGCCCGTTGTACAGGCCAAACACGGCCACGGTGAAGCTGTACAGGGCGCCGGCCACGCCTACTACAGCGAACACAATCGACAGGAACATCTGCCAAAGCAGGTGAATGACAATCAAAGTTCAGAGATGTTTATCTTGGACGTTGGGACATATTAACACTGAATTCTTACTACATATTTCACCCTCCTTCTTCTAACACACAGTTGTCCTCAGACGTATTCAAACCCTCCCATTAAAGAAGGAAAAAAACAGCTGTCACTGACATAAGCTGAAATTGATAAAAGTAATACTGAATAAAAATTTAATGAAAATCATGACATTGTTTTTGAATTGTGGCTCAACAGAAATATAGAAAAAAACAAGCAAACAAGCATGATGGGACCCGTAAACTAATATTTTATTGAACAACCCTTTGAGCCAATCACTGCAATCAAGTGTTTTCTGTAACTCT
Source organism: Stegastes partitus (assembly GCF_000690725.1). Taxonomy (NCBI): domain Eukaryota; kingdom Metazoa; phylum Chordata; class Actinopteri; family Pomacentridae; genus Stegastes; species Stegastes partitus. Next base: position 61,149 of record NW_007579574.1, on the reverse strand, counting down.
CAATCAGACTTCTGCACCTGTCGACAGATATTTGGATTTTGACCCACTGCTCATCAACAAAGTGCTCTAATTTGTCCTGGACAGTTTTTTTTTTTGTAATTATTTTTATTTTTATTTTTTTCAACCACAATTCAAAAGCAATGTCTTATTTCACTAAATTATAATTTAGCAAATTTTGATTTATTATTACTTTTTTCAGTTTCTAGTTGTTTGAGTGACTATTGTGAATTTTGTCTTTTCTTTAATGGAAGGGTATGAATGGATTTGAGGACGACTGTATGTTTTAAACAACTGATGCATTTTTAATGAAAGTTTAAAGTTTAAAGAGTTTAAAGTTTAAGGAAGCATGGACTTTCAGCTCACATTTCCTCCCACCTTCCTCACATTCTTTCATAGGGTGTCTTATCTTCCCAACAGCAACATGGAAAACTACAGGCTGAGGCCCAAACAATGTTTCTGGTATTATATTATATATATATATATATATATTGATGTATAGATTCTGATTCAAGTTATTATAAGCAAAATGCTTTAACATATGTTTTTATCAAGTTGTGTCGCAGTAAATGCACACACAAAAAGGAGACAATCTAACAGAAAGCTCATTAATTGGGATAAATCTCCACGTTGATGGTGTTATAAATACTTTTACCCTGTACTAACAAGGCTTTTTCTCTGGTTCTGATCCTAAAAAAAAGCAGAAACATGCTGTGTTGTGGTTCTGATGGTTTTGCATTATCTGTCTCAAGAACGTGTAAATGTTGTGCAATAATGAAGTGGCACTACTCAGCATTTCCCTTTTTTTTTTCTTGCTGAGCAACTCTCAGCTTGACCGGCCACCAGTAAACACTTGAATTTAGTTGAGCGTGGCAGTTCTTCTTGAACTTGGAAATTATAGTTTGACTCTTTCCTTCACCTTTTCCTGAGCTCCTGAAATTACTTGTGACTGACTCACCCCAAAGCGATTTCCACAGCAGCCGCCTTCGTCTCCAGTCAAGTGAATGTACAGAGCTGGGATCAGCACCTGTGGTGGTTCACAGCGGTTGACAGGGAATTAGATGAAGCATCAGCATGAAGCATGTTCAAAATAGGTCATAAATTAGGAAAAACAATTTTGTAACTGTGTAAAATAGTCCTCATGAATAATGCAATCGATTTGAAGTGTTTCTAGATTACGAGAATTGCAGATTTTTTACCAAAACACAAAATTAGGATTCAGAACAGGCAAAATAATCAAGTCTGCGAAACAGCACAAACAGAATAAAGTCAGTGTTTTCCACTTTTACCTGAGGCTGCACATCATACTTCAGAAAGTTTACTTCAGCATCAGACTGGAGAAGAGATAACTCACCATTACGCCTCCTCCGATCAGACCTCCCATGTATTTAACCTCATCTGTTATATGTCCCTCTTTGACATACTTCACATCCCAGCCAGGAAAGAACAAGATAATGTTACAGATGATGGATAGAAGCACTAAAGGGTACAGAGTAACGGCAATGAAACGGGAACATTTTCCAGTACACATGTTGTCAGAGAGAGAAACTGACCGACTGCTGTGGAAGCTCCTGTTCACTCACTTTTTTTATCTCAGATCAAACTTCCTCTTCTCAGAGGAGAACTTGACCAAAAATAGTGAGAAATGGGTTTGTACTGGCAGCTTAAAAGTATTAATGATGGCGAACCGCTGGAGGATGTAGATTAGTTTTAAACCAATAAACTTTGTACTCTAACTCGAATGGTGATATATATATATTTTTTTGTATAAAACGTAGTCTTCATTCTTCAGTTTCACTCTTTCATCAAGCCAGACATCTGTGCATGTATATCTGAAACCAGAAGTTTACATACACTGTATAAAAGGACAATAATCCTTTTTTTCTCACTATGTGACAATAAATGTGACTAAACTTTTCCTGTTTTAGGTCAGTTAGGATTACCAAAATTATTTCTATTTGCTAAACGCCAGAATAATGAGAGACAGAATTTTTTAGAGATTTTCATTTTTATTATTTTCTTCAAAGTCAGAAGTTTACCTACATTTCATTAGCATTTGGTAGCATTGCCTTTAAACTGTATGACTTGGGTCAACATTTTGGGTTTCCTTCCACAAGTTTCTCACAATAGTTTGATGAATTCTGGCCCATTCCTCCTGACAGAACTGGTATAACTGAGTCAGGTTTGTTGCTCCACATGCCTTTTCAGCTCTGCCCACAAATTTTCTACAGGATTGAGATCAGGGCTTTGTGATGACCACTCCACAACACTGACTTTGTTGACCTTAAGCCTCTTTGTAACTAATTTGTCAGTATACCTAGAGTCATTGTCCATTTAGAAGACTTATTTGCACCCAAGCTTTAACTTCCTGGCTGATGCCTTGAGATGCTGCTTCAATATTTCCACATAATATTCTCTCCTCATGATGCCATCTATTTTGTGAAGTGCACCAGTCCCTCCTGCAGCAAAACACGCCCACAACATGATGCTGCTACCCCCGTACTTCACAGCTGGGATGATGTTCTCAGGCTTCAAGCTTCCTCTTTTTTCCTCCAAATGTAATGATGGTCATTATGACCAAACAGTTCAGTTTTAGTTTCATCAGATCACAGGACATATCTCCAAAAATTAAGGTCTTTGTCCCTGTGTGCATTTGCAAACTGTAATATAACTTTAAAAAAAAAAAGCTTTTAGGCCTACATTTTCCTCCTGCAAAACAACTGTCCCTCTCTCTGTCATGTTTTTACGTTGGGATTGTTCATTTTTACGTAAAATTGACATTTTATTAAAGTGTTATTCTGACTTAAGCCCTTCCAACCTAGAATTCCCACTACAAGAACCAAGTCTGTGTAAAAATCATTTTAAAAAATTGTCAAGTGTTCAATGCAGAAGCAGCCTGGTTGGACTGTGAATAAACAGGATGTGCCATTTGTTGTTTTTCATTGTGTTGCATCACATTTGGTGTGTCGACAGCTGAGACGTTTTACAACAGTTTATATAACATGAGTTGCTAGTCTGCCGTTTACAGTTTTGATAAGGCAGAGTGCAAATGTTGATGTTGCAGTTTTTCAGATATCTGTCTGACCTGATGATGGGAACAAGGAGACTTATGTATTTCAGAACTTTCCTAAATTGTCTACAGAGCACAAGGTTGATCATTGTGGGGTCATTAGTACTGAAGAAGATCAGTGATGTGAAAACCTAGGGGCTAAAGTTCATCAAGATTATTTATATATACACAGATTTATATATTCATTTGATTTGCTTTTAATTTGCAACATGGAAACAGTCTGATTTAATGTCCCCTTTGTTGAAAATATGTTTTGCTTGTTACTTCACTTGACCTTTGGAATGATAAAGGAAGTCTATTTTTATACATGTACTTATTTAAGTTTCCCTGTGCTCTAATTTAAGACACGTAGACAAGTAGAAGTTTGTGATAACGCAAACTTGAAAGTCAACAGTGCTTAGATATGCAACTTGAAGCATTTAATTGCATTTGATTAACTGTGTGTCCTCCACTTTTCAGTAGTTTGCACTTGTTCCTCTGCAGGTGTTTCTGATCTGCTGCTACTGGTCCAATCAACCTGTGCTGTGTTTATGTTTATGTCCATTAGACCCCGTTACATCCCCTCTTAAGATGAGGAGAGCAACACAACAACCAAAAGATATGCAGGAGTCATTGTGAGGTGTAAATAAGTTTTATTTTAACAGTGCTTCAACAAAAATGTGCAACAAAGGTTCACAAAAGAGGCAGGAGGAATGGGACGAAGTGGTGGTGCCAAACAATTGAAAATAAGAAAAGAAAACAAGGCCTGACTAAGTCCTCGTATGTCACAAAACAACCCATTCAAATGACCTAACTAACTTCTCTACAAAAAGAGCTTTGACATAAATACACGAGTGGCACCAACCAATACCCGTAGTGTGTCTAACAAAGTCTCCTACACGCTGCATAATGTAGGGTACCCAAAAGTCCCCAATCTCACCACCACAGAAACATACTTCCAAGTTTACAGCAAACAAAACACAAGTCTCACAGACAAAGCAACATGCGGTCAAGATGGCAGCTCTGGGCCTGGTTTTAAGCTGCAACACACCACCCCCGATTGGCCAGCTCAACAAGTGGAAGCCAGCTTTCCAGGTGGATCCAAATCAGGTCATTAGCACCTGGGAATGAAACAGAAAGGAGGGGGAAGGAGAGGCAGAACATAGATACACACTCACACACAACCAGCCCTCTGGCACATAGCAGACCCCAAGAAAGAATATGTGCAAAATAATTGTTGGTATTCATTATAGACTTTTATGCTATGATAAATACATTTTCTGATTAGTTGACGTATTTTTGGTTCCAAATGCACGACAAATGTCCCTCTTTTTATGTAAAAATAAATAAATAAATAAATAAATAAAATAAAAAATCTTCAAAACAACAATATCTGTCCCCTAAACCAAATGACCTGGGGTCCAAAAGACCCCAAAAGTCCTGAATAGGGTTAAATTATTCTGGTTAGCTTTATGGTCAGTGTTATTTTGCACATTCAACTTTGCAGGTTCAGCTTCATTTTGCACAGTGATAGTTTTATTGTGTCTTAATCTATTTTATTATATTGTATTTGTATAGGGTACAGTAGTTTTCATACATGTGTTTTAAAATACAGTGTTTTTCCTCACCTCCCTATGCCATATCTATCTATCTATCTATCTATCTATCTATCTATCTATCTATCTATCTGACATGGTAATTGATCTTCAGACACAAATCATTATTTAATATTATCCAAGCAAGTGTCGCAGTGTTTTATATCTTTTATATAATTCATGGAGATCTTCAAACATAATAAATATCAGTCCTGTATCTTTTCATTAAATAATCTACAGAGGTTTATTTCTCCCAGAGCCTCGTTGGCCGTTCTTTTGCAGCAGTGACTCCCTTTAGGTCGGCCTGTCCTCTCCACAGGCCTCTGCTGTAAATATTGGGGAACCTTTGGACCACTCCCTCCGTTACTGAGGATCACTGCTGCCTACAGAGCCGCTATGGCCACGTCTCCGCTCAGAGACTTCCTCGTTACCTATTTAATGCCAGAAAAATGCTATGAGCATATTTTCGTCCACCTCCACTGGCACGGTGAGTTACCGCGGTTGTGAAATGTCGGTGTAAGCGCGTGAAATGTTGCGTAAAATCCGTCCAGATGTGCGGGACTGCATGGGAGCAGGGAGGGAGTGGAGGATGTTTTCTTCTCTAACGCTCACAGTGTGCTTGGAGTCCCGAAACAGAGATATCTGGTGGCCATCTGGGATGTACATTATTCTTATAAAGTCATGTTTTAAAAGTTATCCAGCGTTATGTGCTGCGCGCTAATGCTGATCATTTGTGTTCCAGTGCCTTGCCTGAAGTTTGTACTGAACAAAACTGTCGGATTTTGGATCATACTGGACACATTCCTGGGTAAGACTGCATATCTTGCCTGATTTAATCATGCAAATGACAAACACAAGCACTATGATTAGGTAACAGTGTTCCTCCTGACATGCCCAACAAGCCCCCTGAGATTACATTAACATACTTATCTATAATTAAAGCACTGTTGTGTCACTCATGTCTCTTTACACTACAATGATTGTAAATAATCAGAAAATTAGGATTCGAATGCCTTCAAGAACCTACTATGAACCAGTGTGTTGATAACCATGAGCACATCTGGCCTGGTGGTAAAGCAACTGCATTACTATGTCATCTATATGCAGATAGGAGTGGTAATGGGAAACTGAATCATGCCAGAGTGCCATGCGATGTAATGTTTGGGCATTTAATGTGAACATTAAAAATGTATTTGTGCATATAGAGTGTTTTGTAGTAGATATAAATCAGAGCTTACTGCCTGCTGCCGTGCACGGTGATTTCCAGACAGGGGACAAATTAAAGGAAAAAAATGGAACTCTTGAGCCCTATAGTGACCCATCATCTGGAGGTATTTTGCAGAATACTTTGGCTCCACTGGGCACTGCAAATCAATACAGTGATCGTCTATATCCTGTGATAAAACGTTTCTCTCCTGATGGGCGTGGTCTCTTCCAGAAATACAATACCCGCATGAATGTTTTGGTTCCAGGCCCAGAGTTGGCTGTGTGGTTTTCAAAGGTTCATTGCAAGATAGTCATTTGGATGGAGAGGGGAAACCATGGGAGGGAATCCAGTGGTGATAAGGGGGTTGTAAATGAACAGGAGAGGGAGATAACAATGGAAATACAATGAACAAGGGAACAGAAAATTGCACTGAGAATGAAAATGATGTGAATCATACACTGCGGCTTTCACAGTCAAGAGATCTCCACGACATAATTATAACACCAAATGAAGACATATATAAAATAAAATGGCGTTCATGCCTCTAGTAGAGCTCCAGATACCTGAAGAAGTAATTCCAAGGAACACTGGAGCTGTTCTTGTGACACATAGTGGCTCCACACCCTACGGAGACACTTTATAGTGGCTTTTCCTTTAATTTGTCACCAACTGCTGTGTGTTCACATATGGATTATCAGTGTTCCGTCTCATCAACCATCTCATCTCATCTGTTGTCTCCCTGCAGCACAACTGCCTCAGCTGCTGAAGATACTGTGGAGAGGAAATGCAGAAGGTCTGAGTCTGATCTCCGTCCTGCTGCAGCTTTATGCGTTCTCATGTCCTGTTGTGTATGCTATCGCCAACCACTTCCCACTCTTGTAAGTATATAACAACAAGACAATAAACAAGACAACACTGTTACTGGTGTTTCTGTGATGATGGAAACTGCACCAGCATGCATTGGATCTTTAAGTTTAGACAACATATTGCAGAAGTTTGCTTCTGTTTGCACAAACAAGTGGACATCCATTCAGCAAATACACATATACATACACCTTTAGCATAAGTTCAAAGATTATGGGTCCAAATGTTGCAGAAATTACAGTCTTTCTCTGTTTGGAAGCTGAAAAAACATACTGATCATCAACCTTTTAATTGAACTGCTCTACAGTGCCTGGGCAGAGAGGCTCATCACGTTGGCCCAGACGGCAGCGATTGTCTTCCTCATCCTGCATTACCGTGGCAACACTCTCGCAGGTCAGCATCTACACATTTTTTGCAACTGTAATACTGTGATGGTTTATCTCTAAATGCTTTGACTTCCTCTCTTGAAGCCACTTCTTCTGAGAATGTGTAAATCGTTCACACAACTATAAGTTCATGTTTAACGTTGTCCTAAAACAGTTTTTGGCAAACACGAGGTATGACGTGTATTTTTTTGCTATTGATGGGTTAAAGTTTAATAGTCTAGGGAGTGTTTACCGCAGCAGGAGGACAGACTCATATCAACTTTCAATATCATACTAATAAATTGTATCATTCATCTCTCTGTGAATCAGCTTGGCCGACATTTTTTTGTTTTCCAGCATGTGCTGTCAGTAGCCTTTATGGATTCAGATCATGACTGTTGGTCTTGTTTATGCTGCCTCACACTGATGGAACTATCAGCTGTCCAAATCTCTTGTAGTCAGTGATGTAATTAAATTTACACAACACCATGATTCAGAGGATTAGAAACAGGCTGCTGAAACATGTCTGTGTGGTGCCTCTGTCATCCAGTCTTATACTGAATGTGGAAAACAGTTTGTCAGCTACCAACTGTGTTAAAGGTGATTAAAAACCACTCACACACGCTTATTGTTTAACTTTTGGTCAGTGCTTTCCTGCAGCGCCACCTTGTGGTGTCTTGACTTATCTGAAAGACCTTCCACAGAACAGAGAGAGCTGGTTTTACACAGAGGTTGACATGATTATGGAAATTTTAAGTTGTGTTGGATAGCTGTTGATTTCGTATGAACATTTTTCTTCTGATTTTATGTTGGTGTTGTGTTGTTTTTCTGGTGTAGCAATTTCCCTGAGGTTTTGTACCGAAGGGATCAATAAAGTTTTAATCTAATTCTAATTCATACGTTTTTGTTTTTTCTCGTGGGGCATTCAAATTTCTAACATCTTACACATCTTATATCATGCTGTTGTGCATTTATTTGGCAGGAGTGCTGCTTCCCTCTGGTTTCGGCGGTCTTGTCTTCCTCCTGGGCTCATATGCGACTGCAGCAGTCGCCTCAGTGATTCATTCCTCCAGTTTGGCAGCTTTAATTGCAAGCAAGGTAGCAACTCTCCGCTTTAAATTGCATTTGCAGCTCCATTTCTGTGCTTGTTCTTCATTACTGGAAAGTGATTATGTAAAGTAAACATGCACGTATATGAGAGAAGAGTGAATTCATTTTGCTTGATTTGCTGTTTGCAGGTTTTCCAGACCACAACTAACCACCAGAATGGCCACACAGGTCAGCTGTCCACTCTGTCAGTGCTGCTATCATGGGCAGGGTCTCTGGGTGTCGTCTGGATTTCTCTGCAGGTACGCAATCAGGAATCACACACAATTGCAAATTTTACACTAATCTCACATCATTGTCTTCAGTAACTGAGCTTGAACCTTTATCTTGTAGGAAACCGGAGGCTCTCTTGCTACTCTGTCACACATCCTGTCAGCCGGCCTCAGCTGTGTCCTCCTGGTCCAGGTCCTCTGCTACAGGAGCATCACCGGCACAGATGCAAAGAAGAGAGAGTAGAGGTGGAGGGAGGCGACAAATCAACACTCACATCGCATGCATATCCTAACTGTCATGCAGCTGTTTGATTCTGTGCAGGAAGCTGGACTTGTAAAGTGCAGCAGTGAAGCAACTGTCAGTGTTTACAGGGTGTTTTTGTACCACTAAGTCTGATTGGTACTCTCAGATCTAAGTTGAAACAAGTTGCGCCTGTGAAAATAAGAGCTTTCATTGTCGTGCTTTTATAAAAACTTTATATTTTATTTATGCAGCTTGTTTCCAATTGCTGCACCGGTGAGAGAATAAAAAGTCTTTTGCTGCCCTCTAGTGGTTTAAATAGGAATTACTTTACTCTCAGGGGAAACCAATTTATTAGCATCTGCCTGTGATTGGCAAAATAAGAGCTTGATACTGGATTTCTTGGGAATACTGGTGATATGGATTTGAGGGAGTAAGAAAAGCTGATATCAATATATTGGCTGATATTGTTTCTATATATGTTATAGTTATATTGTAAAAATGGGGGGAAAAAATAAAGTGATGTCATTGTTTATCAGCTCTCCAGCAGTATATTTCACAAATTAGTCATTAGAATAGTAATTACATTCTCCTGGTCACTCTATTCTAAAATGTTCAGAAGTGAAGGCTAACTAATTGAGCATCCACATCTACAGGGCCTATAAGGATGGTTCTACCAGTTTTGGTGCTTTCCTTTATTGCTTTTTTAACATGAAATCATGGTTTAACTTGACTTTTTTGACAAGAGTTGACAAAATCGAATCCCTTATTTTATATTTTAAATGAATTGACATCACTTTGTAGAAATCAGTTTTCACTTTGTGAAGATTCTCAGTCATTCAGGTTCTGGTTATTCTCATAGATTAATCGTAGCAACTGGACTTGCTTGAGTTCCCTGAAGATGTTTCACCTCTCATCCAAGGGGCTTCATCAGTTCTGACTGACTAGTTGGGAGTTCCACTTATATCCTTCAGGAGCCATTAACATTCGAGTTTCGGTTTCAACTGGGGATTGTTGCTCCTCCCCCTCGTTATGTGAGTCGTTAGTACCCCGTCTGCCATAATGAGGTTCGTTAGGGTGTCCTGTGGCTAGGTGTGAATGTAGTTTTACCTTCCTGGGGAGAGATCTTAGGACTGAATTGTAAACAGGTGAGAGGTGATGCCTCAGACCTCCACCTCTGTTGAGGGATGGTCTTTCCAGTTTGATGTAGATGGCTTCTTTCACCCCTCTCTCAAACCATCTGTCCTTCCTGGCCAAAATCTGTACATTGTTGTCTTCAGATGAGTGTCCTTTGTCCTTAAGATGCAGTTTTCACTTTGACACTAAAGAGTCTTGTTTGAAAAGTCAACTGAAACTGACCATAATTCAATGTTGAAAAGCAATAAGAGTGGAAAGCTCAAGGGACGGTGTGCTTTTCTTTTAGTAGGAGCTGTACCTAACTCAGACAAACAAGTCTTCACTAGTCACAACTTCACTAGTCTTGAGTGCAGTCATGCAGCAGGAACAAGCAAACACATAAGCTCTCACCACATCTGGTCATGTCAGTCAGTTCTTCCTTTGCATCTAATAAGGAATGTCCTGCTGCGGATTTACTGTTCACAGTGCAGACTGGAAAAAGGATTGAGCCCATCATGAGATTTTTTAGTTAGATAACTTTTGTGAAAGCCTCTGGTCATATTTGGCATCACGTGGTATGATAAATTCCTTTCAGTATTTTGTAACATTAAGTTAAGCTGTACATGGTTTATAAGCATTCAATTATGTGTCCTTCACTTTTCACTTAGATTTTGGTTCTAAAACCTTTTTTTTTTCCACTGTGCATTCCAACTGCACCCTGGTTTTTATACATAAACATTTACACATCTGGCAGCTGCCCAACACTGGCACAGGTTTGTAGTATGGGCCATTCAGGAGCATACTGCAGCAAAGGTGCTTGAGGTCATTTCTTCAGGGGGTATTTACAGTGTAGATTAGCTTTTTCCTCCCAGATAGGAACGTTGTCACAGACCTTAAGAGAAAGCTTCACCAGCACATATATGTTTTCCTCATCACTTGTCCCAGTGCAATAGATAAATATAGAATAGTGTAGCCTGTTGGTGCGTTTACATTTCCTCCTGAGCACCACTTTTGACTGTAAGAACCTCTTCATGAAAGCTTCCAGCCTGACTGCTGAGCTTCAACTATTTCCAGCCACCATAAACAAAATGTCCAGTGTTGCTCAGAATCGCTCCACATATTTGTTGGAGCTCTGCTAAATACGCATTAACCTCGTTACCAAGAGGACTCATTTCTACGCCACAGAATACTGATTGTTTAGTTATAATAAACAATGTCTTCACAGGTTTCTAACACGATTTGTATTTAATGAATGTAACACCTGTTTTATCGATTGAATAATACTGTGAATCATTGCTGCTGCACATGAAGCAATAAAAATCAATCATCACCTCAGAATGCATGTGTTCGTACGTGACAGGAGGCACACAGGATCGACAGGGATGTCACCTTCACTCACCTTTTACGTCAGGACTTGAGGAGCTGTTTGTTATCTGGGTGTAAATAGCATTCTCTGCCTCCTACATTTTCCTCTGGGAGTCATGTTACACCTCCGTTTCACACAGCTGACTTTGTGAATGATAATATTAGTTTTTCCAGCACTGAGCGTCATAACTGCTGCTTTAGCGCCGTGACGCGCCTGAAGTTAGGTCACGGTGACCCAGCCGATGTTAGAAGACAAAGAAAATCCTGTATTTGAAACTTCTCAGAGGAGGTAGCTGATCTCAGCAACAAACTTGTCTCGAACTTTGAGAAAACATATGAAGAGTTCATTTGCAAAAACAGATAGCTCCATTTTTGTAGAGTTTCAGAAAATTTCTGTTTTTGTTGTTTGCTTGAGATAATAGCAATCAAACTGAAGTTGAGTGGATTTGACTCAGTAGAAGTAACTTGATGGGCGCCGCTATAGCTCAGCTGGTTGTGTTGGCATCCCATGAACAGGGGCTATAGTCCCTGACGCGGAGGTCATGAGTTCGAATCTTGCTCGTGGCCCTTTTCCGCTGGTCCTTCCCCCATTCTTCTCCTCACTTTCCTTTCTCTTAATTAATCTCGTAATTACTCTTCATACATCTGAACAATCTTTAACTGTTTCTTCAAACTCTTGCAGTTATGATGCATTTATGTTATGCCACTTAATCAACACAGTAGGAATGTGAAATCACAGAGTCCTGCACTTTCTGTTCTCTGTCAGCTGGTCGGGGGAAATTCATCAATTGGCTAATCCTGAATGTAGTGGTGGGAGGATTACTGGAATTCTTCTAAATGTGAGGAAATGAGCCTTTAAATTGCCCACAGTGCAACCATGAAAAAGCATTACAACAGTGCCGTACGTAATAAAAGGTTGAGTATCATTTAGTAGAAAATAAGCACGCGACACCACAATGTCTGTCAATAAAGAGACAATCCGATCATTTATTTCCTCTTCTTGTTCAGTGCACATACATTTGAAATCCCGTGACAGGAAGTGCATTTTGTAACACATTCATGAAACCAACATTCATTAACACCGCTCACCTCTTAGAGCCGTAAAGAGCTGAGCAGTTTCCAAACAGAAGTATTCTTATGACAAAACTCATTTTTGCACGTGCTTAACACCATCAATCATTCCCAGACCTCTCTGTGTAATTTTTAGGCTTTTGAGTTCCTTAAAAATGGCTTTATTTTAATAGTGTGGCTAAAGTAGTGGAAGGTGGTGGAATTGTTTATTGTGGATGGCACAAGTTTGGCACTAAGTTCGTGTGGTCAGATGTGCTTCAACTATTATTTAAAAGACAGCATTTTGTAGTCCTATAGAGCAGTCTGAGGAAGACTGCTGCAGTCTGATTATAATTAGGGAGGCACGATACTGGATTCTTGCTGATGTCTGATACTTTGCAACTCATTTTGGCTGATTGCCAATATTGATATAAGCACATTTTTTCCGCCTAATTGTACAGAACATCAAGTCTCCCTAGTAGTGGAATCAACTTATGTAATAGTTGATGTTACCGGTCGATGCTGGTCTATCTTAGATTCCTATAATGATGGCAGGTGCAGACATAAAACACTAATGCACACATTCACTGGGCAAAAAACTTCTTGAGCTAACATGTAAAATGGGCTAAATTGGTTTTTATCATATCTACCGGTCAGTGTTCATTCAGTGTTGATACTGACGATGAGCCGTTCTCATTGTGCATCCCTAATTATAACACCTTATAAACAGAGATGAAACATACAGTACAGCAGCAGCTACTGGTGTTCAGCACAGCGACCTTGTCCACTTGGATTCATTTTACTCGAAATCAAAAATATGTTCACTCACATAAAACGCCAAGAGGAACCACATACGGTGTTCACAGTACAAATGAGCGAAATAAAACAAAGTTACTTCAAAAGTAAAAAAAAAAAAAAAAATGGCAACCCTCTCTGTGGATATATTGTTCCTAAACAAACACCAAAACTTCATTATATAAAATAAACTCAAGTAACATTACTCTCCTTCCTTCTGTGGTGGTTTAAGTTAAACTATGTGTTCTTATGGCTCCAGTGCATTTATTTCATGTTTCATGACAAACACTGTGTGCTGTCAATGAAATGTGTTGACCAAAAACCAAAACCGCCTGACTCTTCAAGTAGTATCCTACACTTTATGAAGAAAGCACCAAGTCTGGCTCATAGGCTAATAGAGCAGTTTGTGTTACTTTAGAGTCTAAATGTTACCAACAGTGTCCACTAGATGGTCATTTAAACTGTAAAGGCCTCATAGCACCGTAAATGAACTGCACACAGATACTGTAATGATACTGAGCTGTGGGATTGTTCTTTTACCGTCCAATAAGAAAAGTCCTCTGTCTTAAAGTGGACTCTATTCAAAAACTGAAACATTATTATTAATAATGGGCAGGAGTGTGTCAGGTGTAATAAATAAACTGCAAAAAGTTGTCATTATAGTTACAATATCATGTAAAAGTATTAATTTTGACTTTGATGCCAACAAGTAACAAACAAAAAAATGAGATCATTTTAATATTAAAAAAGGCCAAATTGCTAAAAGTGCAATCGAGATTACAATGTCTAGTTTGTCCCAATTTGAAATTTACTGCATTTTCTAAAGCATCGTTTAGTCTTGCAGACAGTATCATTCAGTAACAAGTTTTTTTTTATATCAGAAGGATTTTAGCAAAATGTTTTGAAAGGGGAACTTAAAAAGGTGCACTGGAAATATGTTCAGGACAATTTCAATACACTAAATACTGCAATTCATTAATCTATTTGACTATAAACATTTATATTTTGCCATCACAGATGAATAAGTTAATCTGAACGTTTCAGAAATACTTGAAAAAGCCCATCAGGCTTCACTGACAAACTGGTGGACCGAGCGTACACGTCTAACACTGTGGTTCTGAAGAACTGAAGTCATATGCTGAATAATACCGTGGCGTAAACATGGAGGCAAGAGAGGAAAGAGTTAAGCAGTTAGAGCACAAACTAGCATAATAAAGTCATGTAGCACAAAGATGCAGGAACTTAAAGTTAATTAATGACTTTTTTTTGTTTTAATTGTCCATTAGGAACATATAATGAAAAAGCAATGATTTTGGACTCATAGTTTAATTAACTACTAGTTATGCAAAACAGGTATAATAGTTAAACTACATTCTCTCTCTCTCTCTTTAAAACGTATCTATAAATGTGTAACTATGCTGCACATGTGCTCAGTTATGCAGTGAAACCTCTCAGTGTTTCTGGCTCTACTACTTGATGTGCATTCATGAGGTATTAACAGCACAGTCGCTGAGCAGTTTCTATCTTCTATCTATCCTAATAAGGCTCTAGTGAAATTCTATATGTCCACTCAGCTACAACTGTAGGTTTTTGTTTGTGTCCCTAATAAACAAATATGTCCCCGAAGATGCTCTGAACTGCATTTGTACACAGACGTCAGCACACTGGTCTCTGGTCAGAGTGATCCATGTGTACAATATGTAGTAATACACTGAAGGTAGTTGTAGAATGAAACACGTTCATGTAAGGGAGGTACAGGGAGTCCAGTCCTTTGTTTAAATGGATTATTCTCACATTTGCCTTCACAGAACACCTGATTCATATTTATGCTGCATCATGTCATCAGTAACTCAGAAAAATGTAACGGGTGCACATTTTATTCTTATTTCTCTCACTGTTTTCTCTCCTTGTATGAGACACTGATAGTGACCTTTGCAAACATTGTGTACAACATTTGCTTTCACATCCTGTTTTGGCATCACTGGGCTAAGTGTACGCTTTGTTTGCATATGAGATCCAAACTGATTTTTCTTCCTCTGCTGTGGACACTAAAGACGAAACTTTGAGGTATTTCTTGTCTACTGCAGTTCCCATTCCTTATGAGAGCAAGTTTTTGGCCAAGAGCTGCTTTTAATCCCTTTACAGTTTTCCCTTTTTTCATTCAATCCTGAAAAACATATCTTATTCCATACAGTGCTATATATGTACATATTATATTAGATTTATCTTCATTTGAGCTATTCAAGCTTTTCAAACTCAACACTTCACAAAACTTTAGTCTGACATATTTGGCATTTCTAAAAACTTTCAGATCTCCACTTGACCTTAAAGTTCAAGTGGCTTTAACATTTTCTAGCTGACTGACTCACTTGTGACTCAGCAGTGACTCAGCGATCAGCAGGTTCTCTTTGACTTTTACAAGACTTGTTATCTCGAAGGTAGGTTTGCTATATTATACAGTGAGTCACCTCCTGCCAACATGAGGCCGTCGCAATGCATTTTTGAGACTGTCACATTCTTCTGCACACACCTATAAAGACTGAATCATAATGATGTGGCTGAGGTTAAGTGGCTGTGGGCACTGCTCATTTTCTCATTCTGAAGGGCCACATTTGATGCTTTCTCCAGAAAGCAGATTCTTTGTTTCTTTCTTATGTTTTTGGAATGACATAGTTGAAGAGTTTAAGAGCTATAAAGGAGTCATGATGTTGGATGTACTTTCTCTGGAGGACACACAGCCTCCTGTGCGGTTATATCTGTGCACATCTGTCACCAAGACAAACCCAAGTGCATTTGCG
This sequence comes from Stegastes partitus, assembly GCF_000690725.1. Lineage (NCBI taxonomy): Eukaryota > Metazoa > Chordata > Actinopteri > Pomacentridae > Stegastes > Stegastes partitus. The sequence goes on along the minus strand of NW_007579574.1, from coordinate 45,388 downwards.
ATGTCTGTCAGATACATTATCCAGCCCCTGAATGCAGTTTTTGCAGATATTTCACCTTCCTTCCTTCCTGACACCTTTTGCCTACACTGTTTTCTCATCGGAGTGTAAAACGTTACCTTTGCTCTTTCCCATCAAGAAAGCAGAGCATCTCCTGGTTTTTCTCTCACCTCATAATCATAAACTCATTAAATGAGGACTCACTTAACCTATGCACTCAGAGCTTAATGAGTTACCCATTTTCCACTTTCCTCGTCCCTGGTGTTATCTGAACTGCTTGTAAAATTTGCGCAGTTCATCCCAGAAGAACAGAGACAGAATGGTGTGAGGACCGAGTCGGAAATAAGATGCTCCCAAGCCTTTGTAGAGTCCCGTCAAGCCCTCCTTCTTCAGTGTCTGGGAAAAGCAGTCAGTGAATCCTTTATAAAGCTGCCCCTACAAGATAAGAGAAGCACTGTCATTCAGTCAACTGAATAGATGCTGTCATACAGTCCCAGCTTGAAGAAATAAGAGTGTCTGAGCCCCCCTCTGTGATCTCTACTCACTGTATCAGTTACAATCCCTAAAAGAGAGTCCACTGACTTCAGGGTTTCTGTGGGTTTCAACATGTGAAACTTAAGATACTTTCACGATTACTATTGACGCAAAAAATAAATAAATAAATAAATCACCCTTACTGTTTACTGTGATGTGCAACAATCTAAAATACCAAACACAAAGTACTACAGATTTTTCCAAGGCTATCATGTGTAAAGTCCAGAGCACTTTGCTTTTAATGTAGGTTTGGATCAAACTGCTGTCTGGAGGTCCCTCACCGGAGTTGCAAGAGTTAAAGTTGTTAGTGCTGAATGGAAATTTAAAGTCCCTCTATGATCATTGATTGAATTTCTAAAAACTCATCCCTGTGTATCAAAGTTACATATTTAAAGTTTTTTAAAAAAATGTTCTGTTCCTGCCTTATAAATGGCTTCTGTGGCGCTCTACACTGTTGCCTCCTCCCATGTAGTCCCCGCCTCTTTCTCCGCCCACCCCTCCCCACTCCCTGCCGCCTGAGCACACCGGCTCACCGTCAACTCAGCTCAAACACTACAAAACTGCTCTTCGCTGCCTATGGGGAACTTGCAATGCTGGAATATTTCAGTCGTACATGTTCGAATCCGAAAACTAATTCTGAAGAAGAATGATCATAAAGAACGCCCTGAACGCAAAGAGGACGTTAAACACCGGAAATTTCAATCCATCCACTGCTGCTTCAAGGTGGAAATACTCTGCCATAGCATTAACTGCTTATTTCACTCATGATGTATCATCTAGGGTATAGAAAATTAAAACCATAAGGCTGTGTTAACAGATTAAAACATTTGATTATTCCATTTTATACTTTTTCAGGCTTTTTTAAGGACACTCTAGAAACTCTAGATTTAACATTACTATAACACCAATATTAGTCACTTTTATAAAAGCATCCAAATCAATGCAGCAGAACCAGAGATGTTCTCTTTTTATTTCCACTCATTCTTCTTTCTTGCCAAAATCTGCTGCTTACTTCACCCACAATGCAACACAACCAGCAACAGCTTGGTTTGGAGATTCAGATATGCTAAGCTACTAGCAGCTACTGGAGCCTCAAGGCTGCATTGGGCATCAGCACAACAATCTCTCACATCGTAGCGGCCGTCACGCTACGCAAAAAAGCCAATAAATAATACGAGAACAGTAAATAGCTGATGGTGAAAGTCATATATAAAACAGAGTGTATTATAGGGAAAACGTCTACTCACCTTGCCCAAATTGTCCACAGGCTGGTTGTAGAGCCGTGTGCTCACCACATCAAAAGGCGTCATGGCCAGCACCACCACCACACTGCTGATCATGCCGGCGCTCAGGGCCACCAACCAGCTGTTGCTTGGGAACACCTTGGGGAAGAAGAAAATAACAGTTTGTGATGCAACAACCTCAAACAGGATGAGTACGTTTGGGAATCAGTCTTGCTCAGGTCACAGTATTACAGAAAAAAAGTGACAGCCTGCAGTGAAAGTAGATCAGTAAATTATCATCAAGGTGGGTGTCACCACGTCAGCAGCCGCGACTAATTTTAACAGGCCACGACTGCAGCCTCACGTGCAGTGAAACGGAAGAATGGTTCTATTATTAGAGGCTATGGTATGTTACACACTGTTCAGCAGCTACAGCCAACGCTATTTTATATGTGGCCCTGTTGTTTTTCTGCACAGAAGAATGTAAAACACAACTTTACGACACACAGAAGACGACATTTAAACTGAAGATGTGACGTCATATAAGAATAATGCAGTAAATAAAGAACACTGCAGCAGCTAAAGCATTTTTACTTGAGCCTGAATGATCTATCAGTTGGTCGACATCGGCCTATCACAGATAAGTGTATACTTTATCTGATATGAAAACTTTCTTTTACAGAACATAAAACAGAATTCTGACCTTGGGGTAGTTTAGAAACTGTTATCATACAGTTTCTCCAGCACTCAATTTCACTCTCTGCACTGTCTGCAGCGCATGTAGCAGAGTGCACATCACAGCTGTGGTGGTTTGGAGTCAAGCTGTGTCTTCATTTTAAGTTGCTAATTCATTTGTGAAACACATTGTTGGGAAAGTATTAAACAATGATCCTATTTTTTTTCCTCTTCACTATAACGCCAACACATATATACATATATAAACAGGACTGACTGATATTTTAGAATTTCTTAATCTCTAAAATTGGCATTGAGCCCAAAATTCCAAAGGAGCCAATGGAGGCTATAGGGCAATAGCTGACACTAAATGAACACAGTTGCTTATGTCGTGCTTCGGTGGAATAACATAGCAGATGATGCAAACAGCAGTGGGAGTGATGCCTGGTATGTTGGAAGGTGTGGTCAGACCCTCCTCCACCCTCCAACTCTCCCACCAACCAACCAGTCAAAGCAGCCAAAAGAAATTCTAGCAAATACATTCAGGAAGAAGTAAACTTTTAAAAATGTCAGGGTTTTTTTCTAAACATTTCAGAGGACCAGTTATGTGAGTCCAACACTGTCCTGGCATTTGGTTTGAAAGACCTTTTATAACCAGAGTTAGGTCACAAAGCTACTCCCAGTAAACTGATGCACTAGTTGTGTAAGCGTCATGGTTTCAGCCAGGGGGCCAATAAAAGGTGTTGGGTTTCTATTCCAGAGGAGGACAGGGTGCTTTGTCAGGACCACAATGACTGTTTTTGTAACCTGCATGCAGCTCCTGACTACCAATCATCTCTACTTAAGGCTGCACCTCTGTGTTTAGGGCTGTAACTAATGATTAGTTTCACAATCTGTGAATCTGTTATTATATCATTTAGTCTAAATAATATGAGCAACTGTGAAGTCTTTAACTGTCTTTAAATAGTGTTTTATCCAACCAGCAGTTCACAACGGAAGAGATCTTTACTTTAGCATCATACAGGACCAAGTAAAAAGCGAATCTTTTGAGCGCTATAGGATGACTGGAGGCACTTGTGTTGATTCATTTCCCCACTTAACATACCACAGCGGCTCTGTCCGAGGCCTACAGTACATACAGCCGGACCCCCAAGAAAGAGTCATGTTTATTCTTGCATCGTGTGGTCATGTGGAAAATGTGCACATATGGCGGAGGGCTGAGTAAACAAAACTCCCCCCGGTCGGCTCAACTCCCACCTCATCGCCGCAGAATTCAGACGACTGTCAAATTAAGACAAAACCCAGGCGAGTTATGGATGCTAACCTGCAGGTCAATGACAAGCTCTTTGGAGGAGGAGAAGGTGCAGAGCTGAGCCGCCGACCCCACGCTGACCCTGGGCACAGCAGCGCTGGAGCCCCTCCACAGTCCCAGAATGCCGTGCTGCCTGTAGATGGCTGCCAGAGCGTGGAACATCCCCTGTCAGGAAGAAGAGGAGGAGCACATGAGGGAACTGCTGATGCCCCCCCACTCATATTTATACCTGCAGTTTGGGTTGTTAGGTTACCTGGTGTTTATACTGATGGCCAACAGCGATGGAGGCGGTAGACTGACTCTGCAGGTGAGTCTTCACCTGTCAAGAGAGACAATTTGGGTTCATTATCGTCCACAGTTACAAAAGACAGCTCATCATGATGTCACACCTCACCAACTTTTATAACAAGAACAAGGCTGCAACTGATATATATATAAATATTAAATACAAACTTAAATTCATTATCCAAATGGTTTACTTTAGTATCAGTGGGTAATTGCAATGTCCTAACGTCAGATGTTTTTTGGCACAGTCATTAGTCGGCAGTTTCCAAAGACCTAAGGTTTGCAAAAGTATGACAGTACTTCAAATTATCACAGGACTAAAAAGTAGTTTGTACACAGTGCAGAGTTTCATTGCCAAACCACAGCAGCACAGGAGCTACTCTTCTCTCCTACTCTCTGTGCTCACATTTCAATATAGCAGAATTCCTGAAAAATGCTTATTTACATGTTTTTCAGTTTCTGCTATCGGACAACAGAACAAGTACGAAACAGTGACTGAAGCGCGGATCAGTGAGACTACATACAAACCAGCAATCACTTCTAAGATGCTGCGCTGCACCGTTACAATCCTGATCGTATACCAACTACGACGTCTGACAAACTCGCGAAACACAGAAATGACAGGAAACTACTGTGCAGCGAGTTCGGCAATACTTTTATAAAGTTCTAAGCGAGTACCAAAGTCAAAGAGCAATTGTTAAATATGAAGAAAATACTTATAAAATTAAAAATGAAAGTTTTTTGAACAGTTTTTAACTAATACTTCACATAATATTCTGCTATTTTACAGATTTTCTGAGATTCATTAAATTACAGATAATATTTAGTAAAACCACAGGGAAAAAAAACTTACTCATGCCAAACAAAAAAATTTTTAAAAAACAAAAAAAAAAACAGGACAGAACAGTAAATAATGTCCACTTCAAAAATCTTTACGTTTACAAATCGGAATTCATTCTTTTACAATGTGTGATCATAAAATTAGGATGTTTTACTGCATTTTAAATCAGCTACACAATATTATTATTCAGATATCAGGTTTGTTTGTTGTTGTTTTTGTTTTTAGTCTTGCACTTTATTTCAGATACAGGCCCAATTTTGTTTTTTGTTTTTTGGAGTTGCCACTGAAGTAAACAATGACAGCTCTTTTTAAAATATGTTCTGTATATTTTGCACTTAAACATGTGAGCCTTTGTTCCCATGCCATCCTGTGCAGCATTATACAGTTTACACAGACATACAATAACAGTCACAGTAACGTGAAGCTGAATGAAAGGGCCCTTTAGCTTTGATTAATCGATTTATGAGATAATCGATCGATTAACAACAGAAAAATCGATAGTGATAGTACTGTCAGTCCTAAATAAAGAGACAGAGGAGGCCTGCCGAGGCTGCTGACCAGGTATATGGGGCTGCCCATCACGGCTCCCACCACTCCGGCCACCGCTCCGGCGGCGGTGGTCTTGACCGCGCTGACCCTGCCGTTGGTGTGGATGTAGCCGGAGGACTCGATGATGGCGTACGAGCCGAGCCGGACTCCATTCATGAAGAACTGGTAGAAGAGGCCGGGCACCAGTCCCTTCTGTAAGCCGGCCAGTCCGTCCACTTTGCCGATGGTGTAGAAAGCGTGGAACACGTTGCGGTAGTAGACCTGGTAGGAGCCCCGGCTCTTCAGCTCTCCCTGCAGCTGCATCCGCGTCTTGACCACCTCCAGCGGGTTGGTGAACAGACAGGCCCCGCAGGCCGCCGCTCCGCTCAGCACGAAGTCCATGACGAGCGTCCGGCCGGAGGACAGATGCGGAGTTCAGGCCTGCTCGCAGTCCGATCTGCCCTTCATGCCAGCGGGCTCCTGCTCAGCGGCGTTTCCCCTCCCACAGCCCGGACACCGCGCTGACAGCGGCGGGGACACGAGGCCACTTCAGGGCCTCCTCGGAAACAGCGATATCCTGTTCGCCAAATGTAAACATTGGCTTGTTTGCTGATGGAGGTGTCAGAGGTCACAATCATCACATTCTAGTACAGACTGGAAAAGAAAAAAAAATCCCATTCCTATATATGTAAAAATCATTTAAAAAAAAGATTATTTAAAGATAATATGAAACAACAACAACAAAAACTGTACAATAAGACACAGAACCTTTTTTTTTCTCACTGTCTGATATTAAATCAGACAACATTTATCCTGTTTTGGGTCAGTTAGGATTACCAAAATTATTTCTATTTGCTAAATATCAGAATAATGAGAGAAAGAATTTTTTTGAGATTTTTATTTATTACTTTCTTCAAAGTCAGAAGTTCGATTACTGTGCCTTCAAACTATTTAGGAAAGCCCAGATGATGATGTCATGGCTTTGGGAGCCTTTTATAGGTTAATTGACAACATCTGAGTTAACTGGAGACACATCTGTGGATGTATTTTAAGGCACACCTCAAACACACTGCCTCCTTTTTGTGACAACATGGAAAAATCTAAAGAAATCAGCCAAGATATCAGGAAGAGAATTGTGGACCTCCATAAGTCCTGTGCAATATCATTATTTGCCACATTTGGAGGAGTCTGTGCAATATCTGCATTTCTACACATGAAAGAATTTGTACAATATCAGGAGCAATAATGTGTTTTTCTTTTTCATCTTTTCTTTTTCTGCTGATATCTCTATATTTTTGCACTATCCCATCTGCTGCTGTAACACTGAACATTTGGGTTTCATAAAGACTTATCTTTTCTTATCTTTGTCAGTTTCTTTGTTCCATTTAACAAACTGTATTTTTCTTATTGCTACACCATACTCGATGCCTTACCACTATCACTGATATGATAGTCATGTCAATAAACATATTCGGTTGTAAAATTTTAATTGTATTTATTTAAACTGGACAGTACAGCTTTAATATGAGGAGTGCAATCTGTTTCTGGAAATCACTGTTTGCCACAAAACAGGAATCAGTGGTAGAAGAATTCCTATAAAACGCTTAAACTGTTCACAACGAACAGCTGTATAACATTTAAGACTTCAATTACACTGCGAACTGATTACACGTTTTATAATTTACCGCGTTGTGTCCGTACACTCTGTCCGTCCCCTGAACGCCTCACCGTGGAGGTCGGTACCAGAACGTCAGCACGCACGTTGGAAGCGTCTCTTCTCAGCCAATGAGAGCGGCTCTGGTTGGTTCACGTCAAACTGTATTGAAGAATGGGATTAACAGGCAGTCTGTGGGGATTAATACCAAACTGAGTGCAAGTGAATGAGAGATTTCTCAGTAGTGCCTGCTTGTCCGAGCCACTAGTTTCTGTATAAAGTTGTACCGCACTGATCTTTATTTTCAGAAAATTTATTAGAATGTAATATTCTATGTTCTTCACCTCAATATTCAAGTAAATCAGAACATTGTGCACATTTTCTAACATTGTAGGGTCTTAATTTTACTTTATAATATTGTAGCTTCTTGACCTAATGTTAAATTACTTGGTTATTGTTGCACACTACATTTCACAGTCGTGTCTTCCTCCTTAATATTTAGGTGAATTCATGACTCCAACCTTATTTCTCTGCTGCAAAAGTACTTTGGTTCACTGCTGTTGTTTTTAAATGTGCCACATCAACTGAAGTGACTTGAAAAGAGACAATTTTCCATCTTCCAATATGCAAATGTTAACGTACAGTCGTCCTCAAATGTATTCATACCCTTCCGTTAAAGAAAAGACAAAATTCACAATAGTCACTCAAATAACTAGAAACTGAAAAAAGTAGTAATAAATAAAAAAAAATGCTAAATTATAATTTAGTGAAATAAGACATTGCTTTTGAATTGGGGTTGAAAAGAATAATTTAAAAAAAAAAAAAACTGTCCCTGACAAATTAGAGCACTTTGTTGATGAGCAGTGGCCAAAGTCAAAACACCTGTCAACAGGTGCAGAAGTCTGATTGCGAGTTACAGAAAACATTTGATTGGCTCAAAGGGTTGTTCAACAAAATATTAGTTTACAGGTCTCATTATGCTTGCTTGCTTGTTGTTGGTTTATTTTGTTTGTTTAAATATATATTTCTGTTGAACCACAATTCAAAAGCAATGTCATGATTTTAATTAAATTTTTATTTATTATTACTTTAGTCAACTTCAGCTTATTTCAGTGACAGCTGTTTTTTGTTTCCTTCTTTAATGGGAGGGTCTGGATACATTTGAGGAGGACAATATGACTCAAAGAACTTCTTTCCACACATATGGACCATCTGTCACTAACGCTGAGTCATGATCCTGTCTAATCAAAGTGCAAATTACTGACAATAACCTTCCCATGGCACAGTAATCTCTGGTTAAAGATTATAGGATATTCAAATGATCATTTATTGATTATTGTTGTGATAAGCAGGTGGATAATATAACCACAGAATTCCACCTTCATGCTGCCAGTGAACAAGACATCTAGTGGTAGAAAGTAACTAAATACATTTAGTAACTTTTAGTACACAGATTATCTGCTGTCCCACTGAATTATACTTTAAAGTAGTTCAAACTGGCTCCACCTGCAGCAGCTACAACAGTAACACTGCTGACACACTGATGCTTCTAATGATGAAGATAAATCAGTCACAAGGACCAAACAAGTACTTCTACAGTAATAATTTAATACTTTAGCTATTTGTATCTAAAACTTTTGTGCTTTTATTAGAGGAAAGATTTTTCATGCAAGACTTATTTGTAGTGGAGCATTCTTACACTGATGTAGTGATACTTTAGCCAAGTAAAAACTGCTGATATCCAAATGAGAGAACCTTTAGCTTTTGGAGCTAAATGCGTGTAACATGCAGTATGCACACTGACCTGACTGATCTTTGCAAAGGACCTAAATTGGCGTTAACTGACGATTTAAGCTCTTTTTCTACTATTCTATTTTTTAAATTAATTTACTTTTTTTTTTTTTTTTTTTAAACTTTTTCTTAATTGACTATATTTTCTAGCTTGTTATGATTTGGTGTTTTTATTTTTGCTGCTGCAACAAAATAACTTCCCAGGTCTGGGATAAATAAAGTAATTCTATTCTATTCTATTCTTTTCTATTCTATTCTATTCTATTCTATTCTATTCTATTCTATTCTATTCTATTCTAATGATTTGATTCTATATTTACTATAAAGATGTAGGTCGGGCTGCAGCTTTAGCTCACCTCGTTGAGCTGGTGACCCCTGTACAGGGGCTATAGTCTCCAATGCAGCGGCCATGGGTTGAGTCCCGCTCATGGCCCTTTGCTGCAACCCCTTCCCCCATTCTCCTCCCCCACTTTCCTGTCTCCCTTCAACTGTCCTATCCAACAAAGGCAAAAAAAATAAAAAAGAAAAAAAAGATGTAGGTCAAATGTCAGGTCACAGTAGAGAAGCCTGATGCTCTGCTTAAGAATCTTGTCTAGAAACAAAGAGTAATCCTGCTCAAAAAGATTTACTGGATGTTAAAAGCACTCCTTAGGACTTAAATTATTTGATTTATTTAGGCTGTTTAAAACAGCTTTAGTTAATCAGTAACATTAAACCATAGAAAAAAATAAATACATTTTTAGAAAATTCACACTGAACATAGATTTACATTTCATACAACCCCTGATCTTATATGGACACATTCTGCATAATTTCTATTCAGACTCTCCTCAGTGAAGTAAAGGGAGTTCAGGCACATGTCTGTTAACCAGGGCAGCCCCGTCCAGCTCGATTAGTGATCACTCTGTGAGACAGAACGGTGACTTCCACTGCCACATATAACCACATCTCTGTTTAATCAGCTGAGGAGCACTTAGAGCTCAGCTGCCTGACAATCACAGTTCAATTTAACACTGCCAGTGTGTGCAGAAATGTGACGGGATACACACTGAATGCCTCACCAACACAGAAGCTCAGCATGACATACATACAGATATACAGCAATACATAGTATAGGTCGCCTACAATAGTACAATAAAAAAGAATAAAACAGTAAAATAGCAGGTCTTCATAAAGAGCATGGTAAAACTGTAGCAGTACAGTGGTGGAAGAAGAACGAGCCTCAGTTCAGTGTTTGAGACTGATAATTATAGGTGCAGTGACACTATTTCTGCGATTTCACCTTTGACTTCACAGATGAACGCCGAGTGATCAGATCCATGCAGGTATCACTGTCTTTGAGCTGCTTTGGCTCAGCTCATGTCTGGGTGGGTGGGTTTGTTCTACGTCACTGAGCTGGATTAGACTTGAAAGTAAAATCTGATTCACCTCTACCCCTTTAAAATAGGATTTGTTCTTAGGGTCTTTTGAGCAGCCCCAGCCTGATGCACAAAGACTGGTAATGGGCTTAAACAGCCCTAAGTAGGACTTCATTTCATGTTTTGGTTGTGATGGTCCTTCTGTTCAGACAATTATTTGTTTTCTACCATCTTTTTTTCATTTGTTTGATTTGTCTTTCAAATAAAACAGACCTTTCTTGGCATGAAGTATCACACGATAGCCTTGTTTGACCAACACACTACAGCAACCACACACCAAAGTGTTTAAGTTAGTTGAAACCACAGACTGTGGATGTAGGTCACATTGTGACTTCTTTTAACACTGAACAAATTTACCTCATGTTAGCATGTTTCAGTCCAACACACAGACCAATCAATCAGTGTGTTTTTTTGTTTCTCATGTTAACATCTTCATGATTAGAATTGTACTATTACATTATGGACGCTGTCGCAATATTAAAATGAACAGGGCCTTTCGGTTCCTGTCAGAGCCTTGCACTGTATTGCTATAGTAATATAAATCACTGCTGACATGCTGTCCTGCAGCATGCTTACTGGATTTTATATGATTAAACTGATACGTGATTGAAATGTGGTTTAGTTTCTTAAATCAAACATTAAAAGCAAACTTTGTGAACAGAAAAAGTACACCAATGCTTTGAGTTTGCAGCCATAATTAACTTTTCATGTTTGACTTTGAAGGTGCTATTATACCAAGTTGTGTTAAGTAAACTGAAACTCCATCAGGAAAACTGGGCCACAGCAATAAATTACTGCAAACGACAATGCACAATGACTTCTCCTGTATTTTCCACTCATAATTAAACTGCATATTTTCTGCTGCTACGTTGACATAGATTCTCTGCGGTACTTTCTGTCCTGCATGAGCTAAATCCCTTAGTTTCCTCAACCAAATCCCCTCACCTGAAATATGCTTCTCTCCCCCCTCGCCCGCTCTCGCACATTAACGGTAAACACCTTTGCAAAGATCTGCATGCAGCATCTATGAGGAATATAAACCGCAGTTCCTCACATTAATACAATTCAAGGATTATAATAACCCCTGGTGCTGCAGTGTTGGTACACTTGTGATTCTGCAGCCTGCATCTGAGCCAGATTGTGAGCAATCAAACTTTGCTTTTTTGTGTATCTCAGGCTTCTGTATTTTTCAGTGGAATCATTCAAATGCCAAAACATTAAAAATGTAAAATAGGACAACTATAAATGGCATCAAACAATCAGCTGTGGTTTCTTTCTTTCTTTCTTTCTTTCTTTCTTTCTTTCTTTCTTTCACTGTCCTTCAAACCAAGCAGGGTTTTCTTTTTTTTGATGTTGAACGGTGTTGAATGGTGCCTGTTGAGTTAGTGCAGGATTTCTCATCAGTAATCACTGCTGCTGCTGAGTTACACTAATAGCCTCTGCCAAGTTGCTCCCTCCGATAATGTCAGGGTGTAATCCTCACCAGCTAATGAACTACCAATTAGGATTTCAGGTGCAGAGTAAACCTCGACCTGCAGCCCCAACCTGTCCAACACATCTACACTGTAGAGCGAGGAGGGGAGAGCTGCCGGGTTCCAGACCCTGACGGGACAGAAATGATTTCTGTTTCCTCCTGTTGATGGAGGGAAAAGGAGAAAAAAAAAAAAAGGGAGAAATTTTACACGTCGGATGATATCCAGTTGGAATTAATTTATTGTCCTCAAGTCCTCATTTGAATCTCTGCTTCTGCAAGAAAGTACGGTGAGTGCTGCTTTATCATTTAAAATATTTTCTTTTAACACAGTTGTAGCGTTTTTTTTTACTAATTTAATTTATGGGTTTCGCTATTAATCTTGCATATTATTAAATATTCCTTCAATCAAGACCTACAAGACATTTTTTTAAAAATAATTTAAATGATCAACACCTGAAACCCTGAAATCAACAACTGGGTATATTTCCCCCTTTTCCATCATATGAATTGATTTCTTTTGGTATTTTAAGACCCACGTGGACCAAACAATAGCATTTTAGTGGGTAATACACTACAATAAGCTTTGTTTAAGCACATTTAAAAGCAGGTCAAAAGATGTAGGTTAATTAACAGGGAGGTCAATCATCTCTATGCAAATCAACAGTCAGTGTTAATTGGATTATGTCGAGTCAGGACAGCATCTTCTCAGCCAGCAGTATCACTTTCAGTACTTCATGTACCAGAGCAGCTTATACACATGAAATACACACCAGAAAGACTTAAGGCAATCCAGTGGTCCACTTTGGTGCCCCAATTTGTTAAGAATATTTGCTATTTTTTTCCCCTCTGGGCCTCAGCATGCAGTGTTATAGCATGTGGAGATAATCCAGTAGAAATATAAAGATGTTTATTATCAGAGCTGACTGTCTGATGAATGTTCTGAGCTTTTGTGTGTCATGGTTGGTAAGAAAAAGTTTGTCTCCTGAACTGTTTTTCCCCCACCAGTAACTTCCTTTGTTGTAAGAAGAAGCCTGATTCATTCATCTTGCAAGAAGAGTTTCTCAGTTAGCATCGTGTAAAAAATCTGTAGTTACATGTAATCATATCTTTTTTTGACTCCAACAAAAGCTGCCCTGAGAAGGAATTGCTTCTTCTGCTTATATATGTTTCTGCATAGCAAGAGCACAATTAGTAGTTCAGATGATCTCAAATCTGCAGAAACAAAAAGACAGAAAGAAACCAGGCTGAGGAAGTGAAGATATTTTGGGTTAACCGCTGTTAGCTAATGCTCTGCTTCCTATGGCTGCACCCATTTTGAGGTGCACGCAAGCCTCATCTGTGGAATCAGAAATAACAGCCCCCTTCGTTCACTGTTGTGTTTTGAACAGCAGGGTGCAGCATATCACTTTTACTCACCGGACAGACACAGGACACAGGCGTTTGTTTGCCATTCCAAATTAATGAGCCAGTATTAAGCTGTAAGTAAACACAGCAACAGCTGAGCCCAGATAAACACGCTGGAGATAATGTGATTTGTGCAACTACCAGCAACAATGAACAAAAAAAAGGACAGAAAACCAAACCAATGCATTTAAATTCAAATCAACTAAATTAGCATTTGAACTCTGGGGAATTAAATGATTTTCTGCTTGAACTTGGTATAAAAGTTGATCAAAGTCACACAAACAGAATCTTTACTGAACAATTTTAATAAACATTCACAGTGCTGGTAGAAAATTTCAGTGAAAGTTTGGATTAATAACCGATTAAACCTCATTTGGAAGCATTAACCTCACATAAAGTCTTGCAGATCAGACCTGCACAACTTTTAGGAGCCACTTCCTCACAGAGCTGCTTCAGCTCCACCACATTCGTCTGATGTCTGGTGTGAACATCTGTGTTCAGGTCACTCCACTGCATCTCTAATGGTTTAAGATTTGACTTTGTTTGTTTGAAGCCATTTACTTTGCTTTTATGGGTGATTGTTGTCATCTGCTGGGTTTCAACCGGGATGATGCTTTCATGTTGGGATGCAGTGCTCTTTTTATGCCACACATTGTTGTGCTTCCCAAACAACTCATCCTTAGTTTCATTCATCTACAATTTCCAAGTAGAATTGTGTCATGTCAAGGTTCTTTAGTCAAATTTAAGGAGTACACTGATGAGGTATGGTTATCTCTATCTATGGACACCATGTTCCATTCCAGCGTGCATCGTGATTTGCGTGTGGTGGACTAACCAGCTTTAATGATCCCTTTAAGCCTTCAGCTTAATGAGTGTTCTGCAGCCTGCTTTTGGAGTCATATTAACTGGGTGGCCATTGCTCGGTGGAAGAGAGACTAACTGGATTTCTAAACAACTTTTCTAACTGTAGACTGAGCAATATCTCAACCCTTACTTTGTAAAGCTTTTGAGCTTAATGCAAATCAAAATTTCTTGATCATAAGAGCTTAAGCTCCAATCTTGTTGTATTGTTTAGACTCCGTGTACAGAAACTCCTGACACCAGTGACTTATGTTTGTGTCATTAAACCTGCACTGTGAATGTTGGAATGATAAGGAATGATACCTGTTTAAATGTTAATAGTTAAAGTGGTGTCAGTTCATAGCTGTGATTTGTAAGAGAATGTTAAAAGAAGGTCATTCTAAAAAGCTCACTTAGTTTTTCTTGCTACTGTGAAAAGAGGACTTCAGTGATGTTACTGACAATAAAAGCCTGAGTCGGAGTTACAGATGCAGGGAAAAGGAGAGAAAGTATATACAACCAAAATGACACAGACAATAAAAGTCAGAGGTTAAGTCAGATAAGGGTGAGCGGGTGAGGGACAGCATGTGTGGCTTACATGCAAACAAATGATGCTTTTCTCAGAGCTCATTTGTCTATGCCATTTTAGCAGTTAAAAAAAAAAAAAACTAACCAGATGTAGTTCACTATCATAAAGCTGCTCCATTCTGACAATCTGAACTTGATGTAATACTGTCTTGTTGTTATTTAAGATATGTTCATGCTTTCTGAAGTTAAAAAAAAAGATGCTTTCCAGTTAAAAAAACATTTTTGCAAGTGGGTCTAGGTAGGGCAGCATCTTATTAGTTTGTACATTTCACAATTGTAATGGATTCTGGGGAGGCAAACTACTATCTGTTACAATCATAGACTCATGGGCTGCACTCACTACTGATGACAGAGGAAATACATTATAATAATGCCAGAAAACACTATTTTAAAAACCCTTTATATTTTTGGGCTTTTTGTGCAGAAAGCAAAAGAATGGGAGTGATTCTATGTTTATCTAAAAGTTGAATCAGATTATAACATTGTGAAAGTGCAACAGAAGTCACAACTGCTACCAAAAACCATGGAAATAGAACAAAAATAAAGCTTTGAACTGTAAAAACAGATAAAATAAATGTAAAGTAGTAACTAGAATATGTCAGATTTACTCAAAATGTGTTTGGTATTTTGTATTAAACTCTTCAATAATGGTAAGAAGTCCTAAAAGTCACAATGGAGCTCATTACAGAAACCTATTAGGAATTTAAGAATGTCAGCAGAATGAGAACTAATAGACAGGCTGTACAGTGGGTGTTACATTGTTGGTTGTGTTGTGGACTAGATGGAGGTTATCAGTGATGCTTCAAATGAGGAAACAGAAGGGCATTTAGAGTGATAAATATTACACATAATGGTTATGATTTTACATTGTTTTCTCACTGAGATTCTTGGTTTTGTGTGTGCCAGACAAAGGTGAAGCCATGGACATCGGTGGTTTGGAGACGGTTGTGGCAAACTCTGCCTACGTGTCAGCCCGCGGCAGCCTGGATGGATCCGCAGCGGCCTCCATGCGCGACAAGAAGCTGCGCGCCAGGCTGAAACTCCCACACATCAGAGATTGCGAACACATGAAGACAACTGTGGACGCGACCTTCGACAGCATGTGCGTCAGACAGCCCATCGGCAAGCGCCTGTTCCAACAGTTTCTGGAGAGCGACGCCACCCACAAAAACGCCGGCGAGCTGTGGAAAGACATTGAAGATTATACCATATGCCAAGAGAAGGACAGAGTGCAGAAGGCCCAAAAAATGGTCAATAAATACTATGAGTCAGCTTCAAAGAATTTTTGCAGTTTCCTCGAAGAGAAGGCCGTCACTCGAGTGAAAGAAGACTTCAAGAACGTCCGAGGCGACCTGTTTAAAGAGAGCGAACAGCAGCTGCTCAAACACCTGGAGAAGAAGGCCTTGGACGGCTTCAAGAACAGCATGTACTTCCTGCGTTTTGTTCAGTTTAAATGGTTGGAGAGCCAGCCTGTTGATGAGGAGTGGTTCATGGACTTCAGGGTCCTGGGGAAAGGAGGTTTTGGGGAAGTATATGCTTGTCAGGCGAAGGCAACGGGCAAAATGTACGCCAATAAGAAGCTGGAGAAAAAGAGGCTGAAGAAACGCAAAGGCTACGACGTAAGTGGCGTCTAATGTCCAACACACAGCCGACCACAGTGTCAGTCAGAACAAAAGTGACATCATTGTACCGGCACCCTCATAATAGCCTGCAGCAGGAGATGAGAACGAAAATATTTGACAGTGAGTGCAGGGGTTTAGCTCTCACCACAACAGCTCAATGCAAAGAAGCTTGTGAGTCTATTAAAGACCTCACAAAGCAGCTCAGTCAGACACAGAAACAGCAGACTGAACTGCTTCTAAAAGCATCAGTGGATAATCAACTTTCAATTTGGCTGGGAGCAGCATTGCAACACAGTATTTAAACGTCAAAGGTCTGGCACACTCCATCAGATGTTTCAGCAGCTCTGCTCAGGTTGTACTTGCACACAGCTCCATGTACCTGAAGGCCAGTCTGCATAATGTGTGGCTCCTTGAATGGCACACACCCATTCTGAATAACTGCTGCTATGCTTTTCCTGCCGCAACATGTCAAAATGAATCTGTCATTCCTAAATAAAAGGACCTGTGTTTGACGAGTCCCCGGTAGAGGTTCAGTCGGGGATAACACTTGTGTGCCCTGTAACTGTTTGCATTGTACATTCCTGGTTTTGTTGCATTCTGATGTTTGATTTGTGTTTAGGGAGCAATTGTGGAGAAGCGGATCCTTGCAAAAGTTCACAGTCGCTTCATCGTGACGCTGGCTTATGCCTTCCAGACCAAGACTGACCTCTGCCTGGTCATGACCATCATGAACGGTGGAGACCTCAGGTGCTCTTTATGCTGAATTCAGTAAAGATATCCTCCATCTAACAATCTAAACACTTTACAATGACATGAGAGATACAAGTTCATGTAGTTACAACATGAGAGCAACGTCCAAACTTGTCATTTCTGCTAATCAGTTTGGGGTAGATAAACCGACTATACGTACATCATGAAACACATCACGCCACAAGTCTAGATGTAATAAATGTCTTGAGTATCTCCTCTCTTCCACGCGCAGTACGATAACATCCTTTACCTTCTCACAGGTTTCATATGTATAATGTGGATGAAAAAAATCCTGGTTTTGATGAGAAGAGGGCATGTTTCTACACGGCTCAGGTCATCTGTGGGCTGGAGCATCTGCATCAGCACAGGATCATCTACAGGGATCTGAAGCCAGAGAACGTGCTGCTGGATGATGCAGGTGAGCGCCTTCCTCAGCAGCATTCATTTTGCGTTTAATTTTGTGCTGCTCCTACAGTGTGTCAGTGCAAAATACTGCAAAGCTGCTTCATTTCACCACGACTGTATAACCACTGGTTTGAGGGCTCTTTGGTTTGAAAACTAATGAGCTGCTGCTGTCACCACCTCCTTCAGGAAGAAAACACCATCTGCATCTTTGATTGACAGCCACACATTGACAGACTATTGGTTAGCTACGTGTAACCAGTTTCATATCTTTACTGCTTTTATTTTACACCTCAAAGTTTATAGCAACCACAAAACACATTAAAATTGGTTTTTAATTTTAAAGTGAGAACTGAAGTGTTTGGCGCAACTGTCTGCAATATTGTCTATTCAATGTCATAATCAAAGCTTTTTCTTCCTCCAGGACATGTCCGTCTGTCAGATTTGGGTCTGGCTGTTGAGCTTCCACCAGGAAAAGACAAAACTACTGGATATGCTGGAACTCCAGGTGACTAAACAAAACTTTAGATCATGCATAAAACTAAGGCAGGCTGGCCAAAAATTCTATGCTAACCCTTCAGTGTATTGTAATTAAAGTGGTCTGACAGAAAACTAGACATCTACACCTCTTCCTGGCTCTGATTTTAGGCTTTAGAAAATCTAGCCTGTGATTGGAGGTATTAGCCAATCACAGGACTTCTTCCAACTCAGGTGTGGACAGATGGAGATTTTCAGTGAGGAGAGTGAATCCTGTGTTAAGACACAAATAAATATTGACTTTTTGCTTGGGTAACTTTGTGTTCTTGAAGCTTGTGTGGTGGAAAAAGCTTTAAACAGAGAAAGAAGAAGGCTATATATTTTTTAAATTCTGAATTTTTAGTTTTTTTCCTCCTTATGTCCACATTTTTGCCTACTGCAGCTTTAAAGTTGAGGCTAAAAGTCCAGAAACAGAGAGGACAGACTGCCCTCCAAGTCACTTTTTTGCATAAAACATCTACACTGTCCACTGTGTGTGACAACATTTTTCTTATGATTGTAGGTTTCATGGCTCCAGAGCTGCTCCAGAAGAAGGAGTATGACTACACAGTGGACTACTTCACTCTGGGAGTCACCCTGTTTGAGATGATTGCAGCCAAAGGGCCCTTTAGAGTACGAGGAGAGAAGGTACTACAGCATGTCCTCTTTGCTCTTTGTTTTCCGTTGCCAGATCCCACAAGCATAACGTTTCTCTTTCTTCAGGTTGAGAACGACGAGGTAGCTCGCAGAATCCTAAACGATCAGGTTGCTTACACTCCAAGCTTCAGTAAAGACTGTAAGGCCATTTGTGAAGGCCTGATGGAGAAGGACCCAGCAAAACGACTGGGGTTCAAGAACAACGAGTGTGCCGAGCTCAAGAATCAGCCCTTCTTCAAAGACATTAACTGGGGCCGTCTGGAAGCAGGTGATGGGAAAAGCAGAAACACTTTAACTGAAACTATCATCTGTGCTTAATCTTTAAAAAGAAATGAACTGGATAAAAAACAACAACTAGTCGCTGTATGCTAATTAGTTTCCTGTGTGTTTCATCTAAAGGTATGCTACCTCCACCGTTCGTCCCCGACCCAAGAATGGTCTACGCCAAAGACATTGATGATGTGGGCGCCTTCAGTACAATCAAAGGTGTGGTCCTGGACAACAAGGACACCGAGTTCTACAATGATTTCGCGTCCGGCAACGTGCCGATCCCCTGGCAGGAGGAGATGGTCGAGACCGGTGTGTTTGGAGAGATGAACATCTGGGGAGAAAACGGCAAGCTGCCCAATGACCTCGACCCAAACTTTGTGGAAACCAAAGGTGGAGGATGTGTGCTGCTTTGAGTTAGTGAAGGAAACAGAGCAGAGGGGAGAATTGTGTTAAATAACATTTAGATCTGGTATGTGCTCATTTGGTGCCACTTACTCCTAATCTGTAAATTGTACAATAATCTGTTATTGTTGTAATAAACTAATATTATCTTTGCGTTGCTATTATACATATTTTATGAATCCATATTGTAATATTTGTAATATTTCTAGGGCTACTATAAAAGTGGCGGCATGGAAACATATGACATAGAAGAAATATTCTGTAACAAAAATGTAAATACGGTTGCGCTGATAATGTTGTAATCTTACTGTTTATGTCAAGATATTTGTTTAGTAAACACAGACAAATGACATTTATTTTGTATAGAAATCACATGAAATCTTTCTTTATTATTAATTATTTGAACACTGTTATGTTGTGTTATTCTTTACTCATGTATGTATAATGATCAGATTAAGTTAATATTAAACACTGTAGATAGAAGAGTTGAAAGCAATTAATAAAATCTTGCAAAGCCCAAATGTGTGTGTTGATTTTATTTTATGCAGTTTTACTGGCCTCATTTGTGATTAAAGTGTATGAGGTTGGTGACAAAAACAGGAATTTATATATATATATTTTTAAAAAGTAGTTAATATCACTGCCTGTGAGACTGTTCTCTCTCTCTAAAGGAAGTTAAGGCTCTTTTTGAATATTGCAACAACAGTGACTTCATTTAAAAAACATATTTCAAACTTCTCAAACATTTCCCATCCTGTTTGTCTCCTGAGATTTTGCGCTGTCAGCATGTTGTCCTATTTACGCGTATTTAAATGGAACATGGTCTAGAACATGTTTCTTGTACCGAGTGCTCGTTCTTGGAAAACAGGTACTGACCTTAATTACACCGTTAAGTGTAATTGTTTACATCAATTATTAACTGTCTGATAGTGAGAAATATTAGTCACAAACATGATGGAGTTCCCAGAACAGGAATCACTTTACATGGACATGTTATGTTGTTATTTATATTTGGTACATCTGTGAAATCTAATGGAATCCAATGCAACATAAATTCTACATTTAAAAACTGTTTACATTTAGAGTTATTGTTGATGTTGTCAAAAAGGAGATAATTCTACTTCATGTTTAACATTGAGGTCATAGTGGGTGGTGGTAGAAAACTGCACTACGCTACATCTACAGGTTTCTGCTGATCCTCTGTCCATCCCATGAACATACACGAGAGAGGCTTACACTATGTGAAATCACATTTTAAGAAAATGAACTATAATATTTAGTACTAGCAATTGTTAATACTATTTTTATCAACAAAAAAAATATCTATGGCCATAAACCAGAGTCTTTGAATCTAATCCAGTGAATGAAGCAGACCTGTGACCATGTACTCCAGCACACAGGAACAAATCTGAATCAGAAGCTTTTTTATTGCCAAGTGAGCTCGCACACACAAGGAATTTGGTGAATGAGACTGGTACACAACAGTAACAAGACAAGAATAAATATAGAAATCTAGATCTAAGAAATTCTAAATAAAATATGTAAAAGAAAAGTACTATGTAAATAAAAAGTACTATGAAAAGAGACATAAACTTGCCTAAACCAAGCAATAAATCAGGAAACTGTTTCAATTACAATATAATAAAGATTGTTTTGTGCACATGAAGAGACAGCAGGTCAGGAAAAGCTCATATTGGGTCACTATGACAACCTATTTAGTCACTGAGGTGTGAAGATGTTCTATATGGGGAATTATTAAAAAAGCAAATAGACAGTAGAACTGAATCAATAGAACTCATGAATAAGGCAGCCAAGATCTCACATATCAAGTCGCCTTTACAAAGTGGTTCTTTTTTTGCTTCTACATTTTTTTAACGTGTACATGATGTGAAAATACTCCACAAATAAAGGGTGTAAAAATCTTTTCCTGAGCAGTGCTATAGATCTACTTTCTTATAACACATTTGATAGCAGTGATTAAAAATTCTTCTCTTTGAGGTGAAGTTCAAATTGACAGCTTTGATAAGTTACATATTAAAAATGTTCCCTCTTCAAGGAACTAACCTGACCCAATTTGATGTGATGCTGCATTTTAGGTATAACATAACAACAGTATCAACCATTAAACCACCAGATCACTTTAAAAGTTAATCTTAAAGTAAAAAGCTTGCTAACATGCTGATACATGTATAACAGGACTCACACACAACAAGTAGTTCTAACAGTGGACCCAGAGGAAAAATCCAATTATCATAGTCATGATGATTCATCCTGTGGGTACAGTGAATATCTGTACACATTTCTACAACAATCCATTTAATAATTGTTGCAATATTTCAGTCTGAACCACAGAAACACTGACGATACCTTCCACAGAACTGTACTGTCAGTATGGGCTAAAAAAGACGTCTGTAAATCAGATTTAATTACACCGACTCAGAAACAACATAAAGGTCAGCCATTTAAATCAATGCTTGTTCAAGCATCTGAGTGTGTGAGAGAGGCAGAGAAGGAAACACAGAGCTGCACCGAGAGCTATGAATCATATTGATTGATACGACCACATAATGAAGCAGTGACTTCACCGAAACTCTATTACATGCAGTTAACAAACACCGACCGTTCAAAGTCATACAAATGTCGTATTATTTAAACAGCTTTTGCTGAACCCACACATGAATCATAGTCTGGATTTAGCTCAGCGGTGAACAAAGGTTGGTTCAGCTACGTGTGTTTTAAATTAGGAAATAAAATTGCTTCATTTTGCAGCAGATGCTGGTGCTGATGTTGTGCAGCTGCTGCTGTTCCAGCCTCAGAGTATCTGCTCATCAATCAACTTAAATCAAATCAGTGGAATCTAAAAAAAACAACCTGTGTAATCAAATTAAAATTTGCTCTTAAGTGGGTCATGTGTCCAACATAAGGTTCTACCGGACCTTTAAAACCAGGGTGATGTCGGGTCACAGTCCGTGTCAGAGGCGGAAAACTAAAAACCACTTCAGATTTGTTTTAAGTGGACTTTTCCTTTAAGCGGCGAGGTCAACGCGGACACAAGCGAATAAATATTTCATGTGACAGAAGGAAGGACAAGGAAATAAAACATTAACAGACGCAAGATTATACCTTAAAGCCTGAATGCCTCCTCAATACTGTAAATACAATATATGACAGTACTTTGAACTGTGCTTCTGATTGCTGGCCGACAAAAGAGAATTCATTATGATAAGATACAGACTGTAAATGGTGAGTTTGAAGTTTCTCATAAACAAATAATTGATTGCCTCTGAAAAGGGTAAACAACCATTTTTAAAAGTCGTCTTCACAGATTTTTGGGGAGATTTAAGCAGCGCAGGTCCAAGAACTGAGTAAAAAGTCTGACTGTGTTCATCACTTGTTGCATTTCTATATGCTTCTTCCATATGTATAGAGACAACTAATTAATTACAGGGGTGTGTTCGAACAGCCTTTGGCCAGTTTCTTTCAGCACTGTACTGAGTCAACATTGCAACAGAACAGAAATTACTGTTAAATCTATACGCTCATGTTAAAAAAAAAAAAGAAGTATTCACAAAGAGCGAGCGTATCTTTTGTCCCTCTGCGGACGCGTTAATGCTTAACCAGTACTTTAAAAAAGGCACATTCTGCCTTCAATTAATCATCCAAACACTAATTCCCCTGCTTTCAGTGTTTGCTCTGCCCTCTATTCAGCATTTCCCCACAAGTGTTTGCTTATGGAACTTAGAATAACCTCCCTTAAATCAGAAGCTACCAATTCCTCAAGAGGAGACACAGGCTGGAGGATGAGATGAGATGAACAAGCAAGAGGTCAATAAGAATCATTTCATCGTTTATGTGCAACATATGATTACAATTTTGCACTCATTTTGCCACAAGGACAAGAGGATGGCGTCCTGAGAGGCTTCTTTAAATTGCTTCTGAATAAAACAATGTTTAAATAATTGTCTCCTGAAGTATCTTCTAAAGCATGTTTAAGTAAAAACACTTTTAAACTTTTGGTCCCTCGCTTTACTCACTTATTTATTCACTTTGAAAGACTCCAAACTATCCAGTGCTTTCTTGTATTCTTCTATAATACCGTAGCTCTTGTATAATTTTGCAAATTCGACCCATTAAAGCAAATGTTGTGTTCGTTTCCCTGTGGAGATTATCATTATCATTCATTCCGAGTTAAGATGTGATAACTGCTTCACGGGAGTTTATCTCTTTCTCGACTGCCAATCAAAAGAGGAAAAAAAAAAAAAATGCTCACTGTATACTCACATTTCTATGGTAACTTGCAAGGCACGTGAAATGTCATCAATTTTGGGCGGGAATAGCAGACTTATAATGTAGCTACAGCCGACAAATCAATGTTCAAATTAGTTCCAGGTTTGAGGGCATGAGAAAAAAAAATTGAGTCAGGTCTCACAC
Organism: Stegastes partitus; assembly: GCF_000690725.1. Lineage (NCBI taxonomy): Eukaryota > Metazoa > Chordata > Actinopteri > Pomacentridae > Stegastes > Stegastes partitus. The sequence goes on along the minus strand of NW_007579574.1, from coordinate 21,774 downwards.
TCCCAAAATGTATATCAGATACACAAGTTGCGAATAGAGCTCCTTACAGAGGAATTATCTATTGGTGCTGCTAATTATTAATAGGAAATCACTTTCAAGATGAAAGAGATCATCGAGGTTATAGCACTTTTTCTAGGTTTTGTAGGCTGGATAATGATTTTCATATCACTACAAGATCAGTATTGGAAAGAATCCACCACAGAAGGAAGCGTAATTACAACCTCTACAATCTATGAGAACCTCTGGATGTCTTGTGCCAGTGATTCCACAGGGATCTATAACTGTCGTGACTTTCCATCCCTTTTTGCTCTCCCAGGTAAGTAAAAGCAGAATTAACTATTTTCTAATTGCCTATTTTTATTTTTAAAAAAATGAAAAAATAGAGTTTAGCACCACGTGATCTTGGAAAAGTCACTTTACGTATCTAATATGCAACTATTACTGTTAATTAATATGAAATTACTTTGGCTTCTATTCATATTTTCTCATTTTATTCATGCTTTCAATTCTTTTCTGATGATTCAGCAGTGTGTAATAATTGCCGACTGTGCATTTTCTGAGCTACAGAGTCGTCCTGAGAGAGGTTTCAAGTCTTTATTTGATTGAGTTACATACTTTTCTTCTTTAAGAATCCAAATTGCTATAATCTCTGTGAATTTTATAATTTACAGGACTGACAAAAACAACTATTTAATTCAATACAATGCCACTTTAAACAGTTTGATTCAAGTTTATTCAAATCAAATCATTTTTATGGGCATTTATGAAGCCATAGATTGTGCAGGGTTACATTAAACGTTAAGGTGCAGCCAGTTCTATAAAAAACAACCATATAAACATTATTATAGGGCAATAAAGGTGACGTACAAATGCTTTTATTATTGCTGTACCTTTAATTGTTTTCATTATATTTTGATATTATGATAAATATCCATCGTACCGTGCGAATGTATACATAGTAACTGCATATAGCAGCTCTTGCTCTTGTGACGTGGTACTTTACTCTGACAGCGAATTCCCCAAAAATTGAATGTAATCGATTGTTTACTATCCACAATATAGTAAACAGAGACTTTAATGAACCCAAATGGTTCGTAGTTCTTGTGTTAGGTGTTAGGAGATGAGGTTTTGGGATATTTTGCGTCCAAAACGTGTCTTCTTTCAGACCAGTGGAAAGCAAACATCCAAAATATATATTTAGGTGTTCATTTTATAAACTTGTATCTATTTGGTATTCACGTAAATGTGTAACAGGGGTGTTGGTGATATGGTCCCCTCAGTATTTAGAACATGTGCATTTGTAACCCTGACAAAGACAAACATTTGTGAATAATTGTGAAAAACTGCTAAACTCACTGATTTGGATTTTGTGTCTTCTTTCACATAAATAACATAATTTTCGCTATAAATGTATGCTGAAAAGAAAAAAGAAAGAAAGAAAAAGCACAAGTTGGTGCGTACAAAATTCACCAGAAAGCAGGAGATAAGGGTTTGCTGTTCCTGGGATAGGACGCCCAGACCCTTGTTTGATGTGTTCCTTTAATGTTTAAATGAAATTTAGCCATACGGTTTTGGAAAACTGGGTCAATGCAATTAATCAGCCAGGAAAACTTCATGGCAATATGTATGAGTTTACATTTTTAACCTGCCTCTAGCGTCTTGCCTCAATGCACTTGGAGTAAATCAAACGCAAAATGGTTTTTGTATGTATGAACAAACATTGTGATGATAAAGGTTTGATAAAAAATGTCTTTTGGGTTGTCAGACAAGCAAACAAGCTTGGGTCAGCGGTCACCTGGTCACCTGTGGGTCAGTGTGTACTGATGCACCCCGCAGTGCCTACAGCTTTCCCATCATTCCTTGAGGCACAGGGTGAAGCGAGGAGCACGAATGCCACTCGAATCCCATCAATAACGGTTTAATGTTATTGACACAGTGTTCAAAGCAAATGGCAAAAGGTGACACATAGCTTTGAGTCTATAGACGTTGGTGAGGAGGTCTGAAGGCAGGACTTCACCTCTCTGTGTTCCCGAAAGTTGGGTAAACATTTGGAGTCTCTGAAAGGCTTCAATAGAACTGAGGATAATAGGGAAAATCATAAGTGGGCTATCTGGAATTAATCATTGATTAGCAGTTTTCTGAAGCACCTCGGCTCAGGGGTTGGTGGGAGTTGGTCTGGCACACTGAAGCTGTGTCTCCAACAAATCTTCACGTTTGTGAAGGAAGATATTTTATTTTTTTGGGAGACTTCAAATCCAGTATTCCTCTTTCTGGATAACTCAATACTTGTTTGATTGAAGATTCAAGGGAATATGAATCCAGTAGTGGAAGCTTTTGCTTTCTTCCTGGGCTTTCTGGGCTGGCTGATGGTTGGGATCGCCCTTCCAAACCGGTACTGGAAGGTCTCGTCAGTGGACGGTAACGTTATCACCACATCCACCATCTATGAAAACTTATGGATGTCCTGTGCAACTGACTCGACAGGAGTCCACAACTGCCGGGATTTTCCATCTTTGCTCGCACTTAATGGTATGTGGCAGAAATGATTTTATTAGTATTGATGACTGCTTATCTAATGCCATCCATTCACTCAAGTAGTCAGGATTTTAAACACTGTGACTCGTAAAGCGGTTTGGTGTAACAGCTGTGATGGGAACAGACCACTTAACAAAAAAAAAGCAGCAGGTAATCTATAACGGGTAATGAGGAGAGACGGTTGTGTAAAATAAAACAATCTGACCTTGAAAGATGCACAACAGTGGAGAAAAAGCTCCTTCCAGGTTTACTTGTTCTAGATTGTGGTTTACTTTTAAAATCATTCAACTATACTGGCTGCAATCGGTAGTAAGAAAAGGCAATGTGAGATATGATAAAATGGCAGAGGACAAGCAAGAACAACCACAGTGAACCCAAACAAACAGTGACTATGAAAGGAAATATGAATTCATAAGAAGCAACATTTATGCCCAATCTGTTGGAGTCCAATAACTATGTTGGTTAAAGTTTGGTGAACTACCTGTGTAGGTATCAGTTTATAGAGAGTATAACTTTAAGCTTTTACCATAAATATTTACAGCAGCGATACAGTGGATACAGTTGAAAGTGAAAATCCTCTTTCTTTACTTTCTACATGATGCAGTCTGTTGGGTTGGTACTGAAAAAGTACCTGAATGTGAAGCCCAGCCCTGATCAAAACAAGAAGAAAAAAAAAATCCTACATCTGTTTTGGTAGCACAGGAGATCATAAAGGTTGGGACATTACGAGGCTCCATTTCTATTCTTTCTCTGAAACACCTGAGGTATAAATAAATATGACTATATGGTATTTAATCTGTTGGAAAGTTTGGGATCTTTCACTGGTTTGACACAATAGTTTGTAGTTAATCATTTCAGCTGCAGTCCCTCAACTCATATTAACTCACCAGAACCAGGGTTACAGATTACCCTCATTAGTATCAGCGAGCCTCATGTCAACACTGTCAGCACTGAACGTTAATGATGTGGCTAACCGAGCATGTTTACCACAGACAGACATTAACGACATGCGATGCTTGGATCATCAGTATTTGATACCAAAGTGATTGTACAATACCAACAACTATGTTTCAAACAATCGAAATTCAGGCAAAGAGCAACACATTTGGTGCAAAACACAACTGTTTGAATGCTGCAATTGAATACCGCCTTATGTTTATATCATTATTTGTAACATATTACATCATATTAATAGAGTTTAATAGGGATTCTAAATGGGGGGAAAAAACAAGTAAAAGTTGCATATTCAAGTGTGCAGTTTTGTTTTCTATTTATACAGAGTTTATATGGAACATATTAGGCATCCGAGTACATTATTGTATGTTCTATTGTGTGCACACAGGGTACATCCAGGCCTCCCGAGCACTGATGATTGCCGCCATCGTGTTTGGGACGTTTGGGCTGGTGGCTACTCTCACAGGAATGCAATGCTCTAAAATAGGCGGAGAGAACTACGTTTTGAAGGGAAGGATTGCTGCGATTGGAGGAGTGTTCTTCTTACTACAAGGTAAAGTCTTGGGATTGGATGCACGGGGCGTCTAACAGAAAAAGCTTTTTTTTTTATGTTGCTTTAAAATGACTAATAAATGAAAAACCCCAAATCAAACGTACATCTTCAGAAACAACAGTCTCTACAGATGTTTTTACAAAACACTTGATAAAAATTAGTTCCATACATTTCACCCAGAGCTCATCTTCAAATAGAAAAGGTAAGTAAACATGTCTGGGGCTCCAATTTCTGTGTACAGAAGACAAGCTATCAGAAAATGGCTCACAGGTTCAAAAGGTTATCCCCAATGCTAACAAACCTGCTGATTCAGAAGGGCCCGCCATTAGAAGTTTTTTTAAAGAAGGGGTGAATGGAGTAGTAACAGCAAAATGTATTTTAGACACCTAAAAAAAGGTCAACCTCAAAAAAGTCAATATCTTTTGGTATGTATGCTATATTTGAACACTCTCTCTTTTCCTTATCACTGCTTTCTCAGCTGTAGAACTTGAGAATTCCCACATTTGTGTTAATGTTCCTGCTCAAGCTCCTCTCATGTAGGTGTTGTCGCCCCACATTTAGATGGAGGATGT
>NW_007579574.1:13688-16713 GCF_000690725.1 Stegastes partitus | reverse complement strand
AAAGCTTATGGAGCCTACTTGATGCAACAAAAACTATTCATCCTGCTTGAACCACACTCATCAGCAGAGAGGGCTTCACACATTTAAGCCGTACACAGCGTAGCATCGCTGCCTGTACTCCTGTTTGCTCCTCTGAACTTCATGTGTTCAACATCTACCGTCACTAACAAACTACGGATAAGTACTTTATACAACTCTGATTCATGTAACAAAGCTAACTGTAGGTCACAGCATGTGTAATACAAAGTGAGAGTGAATGTGATGAACCATCCCCCCACAAAAAAAATACTGTTTAATTAAATTAAATTGAAAGTCTATGTTTACATTTATGATATTTACATATCAGCTGTAATCTGTTAAACTACAGCTGTATAACTGCCAGGAGGAACAGTTCCTCCTTGCAAAAAAGCTGATTTATGGTTGCTTGCAGGTACCTTTGCTCTACATTAGTGGCCTCATAAATCATCTTAATGCATGTAACGGTTTTACCCCCAGTTAAGACTGACGGTCCCATTGTGACTGTTGCTTTTTAACTTGTTTATTTATCCAGATCTATTCACAAACTACCCATGTGCATTATTTGTGGATTGAAAACAAGCCTTTGTGTGTGGTAGGGATTTGCACCATGATTGCAGTGTCCTGGTACGCGGCCAACATCACGCAGCAGTTCTTTGACCAGTTCTATCCGGGGACGAAGTAAGTCAACACATTCTGCATTTGCAATTAGTTTGAAGCAGCAGAAGGATATAAATGAATGTTATGGTGTCTCAGGTATGAGATTGGAGAAGGCCTGTACATCGGCTGGTCTTCAGCCACGCTCGCCATCTGCGGAGGCTCGTGTTTGCTGTGCGCCTGCAAACTACAGACCCCCGGTGAGAAAGTGTGAGTATCTGTTGCTGAAACATCCTCCTGCTGTGTGTGGTGGAGTTGGTGCATGCTGTCCTGACTAGAACAGGTGTTGTGTGTTCCAGATCGTACCCATACCAGCCATCCTCCAGAGGACATGTGCTGTCAACTGTGGCAACGTCTGCACCAAGCAACTACGGACGAAACGCATACGTCTGAAAGGTCACTGCACAAGAGGAAACGCTGGTTTATTTACCGGGAAAATGAAGAGCCATGGAGCCTAAATGCAATATGCATGTATGTTAGAAAACACTGATTCTGATGTAATGTTGGGGGTTTATTAGCTTTACATAATGTAAATCTTTTAATGAGTATTTGTAGAGTTTATTGCTTCATTATTCCAGCATGTATCCACTTATTTACTTTGTTCATACTGGCCAAATAAAACGAATGAACATTTTGACATCACAAATGGAAAGCAAGTGTGATAGTGCTGATCACTGTTAGGATTAGCACGAGGAATACAAACAACTTGCTGACATTTAACATGTTTACTATGTGGTGGTAATCCCAAAATAGGACAATTTCTTTCTTGGCGAAGAGAAGGAACAGGTTTGAATTACTTTGACTTATTTAATAGTTGATAAAAGATGTCTTGATTGTGAGAAAAGAGTTCAAGAAAGCAAATGAAATCTGAGCCTCTGACCTCAAGCCAGTTTGATAACATTATTCTGAGGGTTTAAGATTATTTTTAACTCTTTTTTATTACAGTTTTTTACTCTAACTACAACTAGTAATACAGAACAGTCGGGAAAATTGAATCCTCTGATTATGTTTATTTGTTTTACAGTTAATGGTTTGCATGTAATCTATACAGTTTTTGTTCGTATATAAATGGTTGTAATTCTTTGTTATTCCTACATATCCTCAAACCTGCCAAACATTTCCTGGTTGAATAACTTTCTTCAGAATAGCTCATCTGTGGTGGATAATCATCTAGTTTGTTTATCAAACGCTCAAAAAGCGATTTCCACCATGAAATACGATTGAGAAGTCTCTGCAGTCTACTTTATGATCTGGCTGGGCTTGATAGAAATAAAGTTTTTATGTCATATCTTTCCTAATATATCTGTTATAGGATGTAATTCTATTACAAAATGTTTAAAAGTCACAATAGAAATTTGCCATTTTCACCTGCATCTGTAACCAATAACAGCTGGATTCTATATTGGTCCCATATTCAGTCACAATCACGACACACCAGGAGTTTCATGCAGTGGGGTTTCATTCTGCCTCCAACTATGAATCAAAACACTTCAGTTCCAGAGTTGAAACAAAACACAAGACTGGTCTTTATGGTTTTATGTATTTTATTCTGTTTTGGCACGTGTATTTTTTAAAATGAATGTATGTTATACAGTTTTCTTCAGAGTGATTTTACATTTGTTCCTGTGGCTTTTGATATGTTTTATACACATAAAAATAAAAATCATCTTCAGTGACTGGGTGCACTTATCTGTGGGAATGTTGATGGATTTCTCATTTCCACAAGTGATGAACAGAACTGTTGAGCAATATGACTTATTAGCTTTAAACAAAACAAAACAGAAAACACTAGCTTGCATGCTCAAACAAAGGAGCACTCGCTTCCAGAACCTACAGTTTCAGCAGACTTCAATCTTCAGAGCAGACAGAATCTTCACTAAGAACATTTGACTCGTGTAACTAAAAACACGAGTCAAATGTTCATAGCGAAGATTGTTGTCAGGACTTTTTCCTTTATATCCCTGTTAGAAAATATGTTGAATATGAAAGTGATCAAAGAGCAATGTTGAGAGAACGCCATCTTCCAAGACTAACGGCCAACGGACCTTTTAACTGTGACTTTTGAAGTGCCTCATATGGACTGTTGGTTAAATACGCCACCTACTGGAAAGACCCGGTGCCACATCTGTGAATGAATTCTCTTTGGTCTGGTCACATTTAGCTGCTGAGAAGTGTTTTCACGAACATCACCACATATTCAGAGATTGATTTTGTTTTAACATCTGATACTGATAAAAAATGATACATAATAAGAAAATAATTTTACTACTTTGAAGTGAAAAGTGACAAAGACGTCTGCAAAATGAAGGAAGGTCACAGATTATTAAATTGTAAGCAAATGAAGAGTTTATAA
>NW_007579574.1:0-13357 GCF_000690725.1 Stegastes partitus | reverse complement strand
ACACCCTGGACAGGTCACCAGTCTATCACAGGGCTACACTTAGAGACAGACAACCAAGGACACTCACATTCACACCTACAGACAATTTAGAACAGGGGTGTCGAACTCCGGTCCTCGAGGGCCACAATTCTGCATGTTTCCTTCTTCCAACACACCTGATTCAAATGATCAGGATCGTTATCAGGCTTCTGCAGAGCTTGAGTGAGCCTCGTTTGCTAAATTGTCCAGGCTTTGTCCATCAAAGCGTATGAAGTGCCAGCCTTCAGTGACAGTGAGGTCCTGAGCTCCTTTAGCAGCGTAGAAGTCTCGGGCAGGAGTATTCCAATCAAACAGAGACAGCTGCAGCCGCACACACTGCTTCTTCTTCGCCACCTGAGCAATCAAAACAGTCCTGGGCTTGATCATGTTGCAATTAAATTTAAAAGTATGTATTTCCCTCAAGCCAGTTTCCTATTATAAATAGATGATGAGGTCTCAGTTGTGAACAAAGACAGTCTTACCTCAGCAACTTTGCTGAGCAAACTGGAGCCAATGCCATTTCCTGTAATTTAGAAATAATATGAAAACATTTTTTTTATACAGCATTTCTGTTTCAGCCTTCTTGTTAACATGGTGACACATATTGTACCTCTGAATTCTGGCATCACATACAGGTCCTCCAGATACACTGTGGGGCCCTTCCATGTACTGTAGGTGTAAAAGTAAAGTGCGTATCCGACAACCGTAAATCCTAAAGAGACAAAAAAAAAAAGGCAATCACTGAGGCAAGCAGGGAAACACACAAAGCAAATGACTACAATTTTATCAGGGTTGACTTGCAACGAAGACAACAATCAATAAAGTGTTGATGCATCATTTACCTTCCTCAGATTTATGCTCCTCTGGTACTTCTGCTACGAGGCATTCAAAGAAGGGATTCTGGCAGAAACCATCACGCTCCAGTTCTGAAATATCACAAGAATAATTTACACAAATAGACTAATTTCATCTTTTCATTAGAAATACCCCCTAAAACTGCAACGTTTCTATGATATAATCCATTAGGGCAAGCATTAAGATGTAAAGGAATCATAATGTAGCAGCTGATCACTTCGCCTTCATGTACTTCTGATGCGGAAATTTAAAGATTTACAAATATATCTGCAGGTACGATCCCTACTCAGTTATTAACTTGAAAATATGCATCCTGAGTGTTTCAAACCTGCATCAACTTGCAGTCTTCATCTCTCATTCACTCTCAGTGGTGCATTGCTGACCTGATGGCATATTATACTGCCACTGTGTTGACTCGTATCATCTTCACTCAGCAGAAATGTCTATCGAGTCCTGCTTGTGCTCACAATGTGAACAAGCTGGTGGATATTAACAATTCAAGGGACAGGCATCAAGTCAGTGCCACTAGCTGTTAAGTAGTCACCGCTCTGGGGTCTCGATCACCGTCACAGCATCTGATTGGTTTTACCTCACCAATAAACGTCTATCAGTACTAAAGGATGAACGTAAAAACTTTGTGTAATACCTTAATACTAATACTAATACTAATACTAATAATACTAAAGTACTGCAATTCATCTATGTTTTGTGTTGGTATTTGTTTAGTATTTGTGTATATTATAGAATTTGATTTTTATTGAAAATGTATATTTGTATTTCATATTTCTTATTGGTCTTCTTGATTAATAATAATTGGTATCGGCACTGGAAAAAAACAAAAAAAAGAAGAAGAAGAAAGACATCTGTTGACCTTTAAGACATGATTATGACATGAGGCACCAACTGTTGTTTTCACTGGGGCGCTGTGTCACTAAATTGTTGAACTCAACACGTGACAACTAAACAATTATTATCCTATAAAAAAAAAAAAAATCATATTCTGCCTTTCAGAGAACAGTTTTAAACCAACTTTTCAGTCACACAATACTTAAATATGTAACACTACTACAGTTTTCAACATATATACATATTTTTAAAGAATGTTTCCAGCGTTTATGTTTATATATTTTATATTTTCTTATTTGTGTTTATATCTTCGAAGTCTATTTGTGCCATTTTTTATTCTTTTTGCTAGAAGCTGAGACTTCCAACTGCATTTGCTTATGTGTCTGGAAGCTTATGCATAATGACAATAAAACGATTCTGATATTGAAACTTAATGGTTTCCGTGCACTCTCTTCACACCCTTTTCCCAGCAGACATTTACACATGCATGAGCATTTCTTTACATACAGCCTGAGTGTGTCACATTATTAATGACTGTCTGTTGTTGTTTATCACTGCAGCCCGACAGGGACACGGAATGGAGCCATGTTCATGTTAATAAATACACATGTACCTTTCCTGTTCGTACACATCAGAGTGACTGTGAGATCTCCTTTAAAAATTCACTCTCTAGAGGCCTGTATGATGACATTTCAGGTGGAACAATCCTGCATCTTTCATCTCAGTTAATTCAAGAGTTTATTGTAAAATTACCTTCATGAGAAATCTTCACTTGGTCTGGCCTTTTTACATAAACCGCCAATTCCTGAAAAGCATATATATTTTTTTAAAGTTATGTGTGTACACATATATAGAAATGAATTTGACAAACAAACCAAAGGGACTGTACTAATAAATCAGAAGTGTACAGACATGAAGCTAACAGATATTAGCATTATTAGCAGCGTCTCACCATTATCATCCTGGAGATGTCTCTGCAGTCTTCTCTTGTGGCAGCTCGTATCGTGAAATTCATGATTACAGCAGAAGGAACAAACACAACAAACTCTTGTGTTTGTTTACTCACTACTTTAAACAAACCGGAAGCGCTTCAACAGTGACTCGGCTTTCAAAATAAGACGAACATTTATTAGAGCCTGAGTACATAATGATAATTTCTAATTTGACTTTCACTTTGTATTTAGACTATTGTTGCATAAAAACCCTACTAGGATAAATAGAAACAACTTCATTTCGGCGTGGTTACAGAGGGTGTGTTAAATAGCATTTGTGAGTGTCAGAGTTTACTTAAGAATTTAATTTTGACTTTAAAGAAGTTTGGTTTCACTACTGGAACTACTTGACTGGGAGGTGGCACAGATAGAAATGAAGTATGTTTTTACACTAATTTACTGACCTTTGTTAAAACCTTAATTGAATTAGTGGTTAATTCAGTGACTGCAGAAGGACTTTTTCACTCAGTTTGGTCAGTATTGTTTCTCTTGGATTTGTCATGAAATGAAGAATGATGTGTGACCTCAGTTTGATGCTAGAAGACTGTTTTCAGATTCTTTTGCTCTAAAGGGAAAGTTTTCCTGAGCTCTAATGGATTATTCTGATGATATTGAACTTTTACGTAACATTTTAAAACCAAAGCAGCCATGTTTGCAAAATGAAGAAAGGCCACAGATAATTTAAAAGTAAATCAAAAGTTTCTTTTTATAAACACAATCATTATAAAAACAATTTTACATCACACATAGGTGCCTGTAAATGTGATTAGCTTTAAATTTGCAAATCCAGGGGAGAGACAAAGTGGATAACAACCTTATGAAGGTAAACGTTTTCCACAGCAGGATACAGTGCACTTTTTTGTGGCAACTTTTTAATTTTTCGGAGCCTCGTTTGCTAAATTGTCCAGGTTTTGTCCATCAAAGCGTATGAAGTGCCAGCCTTCAGTGACAGTGAGGTCCTGAGCTCCTTTAGCAGCGTAGAAGTCTCGAGAAGGAGTATTCCAGTTCAGCACAGACAGCTGCAGCCGCACACACTGCTTCTTCTTCGCCACCTGAGCAATCAAAACAGTCCTGGGCTTGATCATGTTGCAATTAAATTTAAAAAATATGTCTTTCTCTCAAGCCAATTTTCTATTATTCATAGATAATGAGGACTCAGTAGTGAACAAAGACAGTCTTACCTCAGCAACTTTGCTCAGTAAACCTTTGCCAAAGCCATTTCCTGTCGAGAAAATCATTAAAAAACATGGAGACTTTTGTTAGAGAAGTAAGATAAATAAGTATATAGGAAAAAAAAAACCATGTATTTCAGACATAGTATGAAAACATCTTTATACAGCATTTCTATTTCAGTCTTCTTGCCAACATTGTGATGCATATTGTACCTCTGAATTCTGGCATCACATACAGGTCCTCCAGATACACTGTCGGGCCTTTCCATGTGCTGTAGGTGTAAAAGTAAAGTGCATATCCGACAACTGTAAATCCTAAAGAGACAAAACAAACAAACAAACAAACAAACACAACGAATCAAAGACGCAAGCAGGAAGACACACAAAACAATCACTACACTTCTATCAGGGTTGACTGGCAACAAAGTCAAGCATCCAAAAGGTCTTGATCCATCGTTTACCTTCCTTAGATTTATGCTCCTCTGGTACTTCTGCCACGAGGCATTCAAAGAAGGGATTCTGGCAGAAACCGTCACGCTCCAGTTCTGAAATATCACAAGAATAATTTACACAAATAGACTAATTTCATCTTCCCATTAGACATAATAATAGCATTCATCAGCACTCAAGTTTGTATGAAACAGACACTTAATGCTCAAGCATGACTTCCACACCAACTGATAACAAACAGGGAGATCTATTGGCCATAAACACATAAACAACCATGTTTCTGTAAAACTTCTCCAGTGGATCTGGTCATAACTTCCTGAGAATTTACCAATGCTGGACTGATCTCCATTCCTACTAATGGAGTTGGCTGTGTCCTCATTTGCGGTTACCGATTACTGCACTCTATTTATAATTACTCAGGTTAGTTATAATGCACGAATGTCTAACCTCTCAGAACACTTTCCACATACCGTTAGGCATATACTGGGTTTTCCCAGCTCAGACTGAGCCTTTGACGGGTGACTTTGCAGGATTAGTCTGCAGACAGTAAAGACAAACAGTTTGTGTTGCCTTTTGTGACAAAAAAATCTATGCAATGTTGTTATTTCTTTGCATTTGACAAACAAAAATGTCTGTGTTGTGAATTTTGCCTTTTCTTTAATGGGAGGGTATGAATACATTTGAGGACGACTGTAGCTACAAAGCCAGCATCACCTGCCATGGTTGCACTATAGTTCCGTGTATTTGTCTCTCTTAATGGAACTAAGGCATTGTCATTTGTTTAATCCAAGTTATTTATGACCTTTTCTTTGCAGACATTTTTTCATAGCAGGACGAGCACAGGTGCATTTCTACTCATTATCAATGGCTGCCTTTTATGATCACTGCAGCACCACAGGGACACTGAATGGAGCTGAGCCATGTTCATAAACACACCTGTGCTCCTCCTGCTTAAACAAAGCAACATTTCAGTGAATCTCTGTAAGTGACTGTATAAGAACATTTCAGTTGGAACAATCCTGCATCTTTTCTTTCTTTGTCACTCAGTTCATTCAAGATTTTGTTGTAAAATTACCTTCATGAGAAATCTTCACTTGGTCTGGCATCTTTTCATAAACCGCCAATTCCTGAAAAACGTATTTTTTTTTTATCGTTATGTGTACACATATATAGAAATGAATTTGGCAAACACACCAAACTATAACTAATAAATCACAACTGTACAGACATGAAGCTAACAGATATTAGCATTATGAAGCTCCTGCAGACAGAAGTCAGAGCTAGCAGCGACTCACCATGATCATCCTGGAGATGTCTCTGCAGTCTTCTCTTGTGGCAGCTCGTATCTTAAAATTCATGATTACAGCAGAAGGAAAAAACCAACAGTGTTTCTTTGACACAAGCGGAGCCGACACTTTCTTTAGAGTCCAAAGAAAGCAAACCTCACTACTTTGAACACACCGGAAGCGCTTCACATGTGGCGGCTCTGCTTTCAAAATAAGACGTACATCAAACACTGACAAAATAATAATAATAAAAACTCCTAGTTTAAAGAAATATGTCACGTTTTTTTTTTTCTTTTTCTTTTTCTTTTAAATTATATTTTGTATTTAGAACAATAATGCATTAAAACCCAAACTAGGATGAGTAATTTTCGTGTGGTTACGGTCATTTTTTACGACTGGAACTCTGCCCACTTGACTGAGAGGTGGCACAGATAGAAATTTTTATTTACTCTAATTTACTGCACTTAGGTAGACACTGACTTGTATTAAGCTATTTAAATATGCAAAAAAATGTATAAACAGGATATATGTTTATAGTATATAAAGCAGATAATAGCCTACAATTCTGCTTATCTATCAATTAGTGTTATATTCAATAATAGCATTTTCTATTTTCTGCATAATGCAAATTTTTACCTTTGATACTTTAAAGACCCTTTCCAGTGAAAATCTACTTTTTTTTTCTTTTTTTAAATTTTGTAAACATTCCTATAAGGTGTTTGCATATGCTACAGAACAGGGCAAGGTGAGCTGGTGTGCTCTAGCTGCAGCAAGAGGCGAAGGGGTGCAAAGAAAGGGGGATCTTCATGATTTGTACCACTGGCTGTATGAAAAAGAAGCAATAGTGAAGAGTTACATTTAAACCATTAAAAAAGTACGAAAGGATTATTTTCAGTGAAAAAAATTCTAATAACACACAGAGATTAAATTCTAGAGGGTAAAGAAATGACTGGAGGTGGACTTTAGTCCCTTTCATTCAAAAACATGATTTGGTCAGTATTATTTCTCCTGAATTTGTAAATGTGAAAAATCACGTGACCAGAGTTTGAGAGATTCTTCTGCTCAAAAGGGAAAGTTTCTCCAACTCAAGTGCCGATGATACAGAACTTTTACAAAACATTTTGAAATCAAAACATTTACTTAATTCCTTTTTTGAATAAAAAGTTATGACACCTCTCACTTTTCGGACAGTAATAACGTAGCACACATCTTGCAAAAAAGCAAAGCTACTTCTGATTGTTCTTCTCCTCTACTTTGATGCAAGTTTAGAGTATTCAAATCCAATCTATAGACTTGAAAAAAAAATTTGGCAGTGAATTCTGAAAATGGCCAATTTGAAGAACAGCAAAAGACACCAATGTGAACTGCACTGACTATTCAGATATTTGGTCTAAACAACTCTTTGTAAACAACAAGAGCTTTTCTTACTAAACATAACACATTTTCGTAAAATTAAAACAGAGATCTAAAACACAGATCCACCATTTCATACAAAATCAGATTTATTTTAGGGTAAAAAAAAAAAAAAAAAGAACATGAAACCAATTAGAATATAAGCTGAAACACTGAAGATCTCACAGATTGATCGGTTTTCATTGGGCATAAACATATTTACATTGTCTGGTCACATTTTCTCTTCGTCAGTCAAGAGTTCAGATATTCCCCTTCATCCCACTTCATAGTTTACCCTTTAAGCCCAATCAAATCAGCTTGTGTGTTCAGCTGCTCCAACATGATAAAAATCTCCACTAACTATACAAGTCTCAGTGTGGCGACTGTGTGCTCGCTCCAGGAGACTCGGACCGGTCCAGCTTCATCCCCGTGTCTAGTGGAGTTGAGGAAATTGAGGTGGGGAGCACAGAGCTCTTAGTCTCCAAAGAGGAAGAGGCAGACGAGGGCAGAGATACAACAATGTACTTCTGCATAGGTCGTGAAGCCGTCAGTCCAGGGCCACTGCCAGACTCGAGTTTTACTAAGGGCTGCAAGGTCGAAGTCGCACTGGGAACAGTGCTGGTTACTGGTGAAGCTGACTGGGAAGAGCTGAGAGTGATTACCTGAAGGCAAGACAAAAAGACACATTCATACTCTGAGGAGTTGTGGGTTTTTAAAGACAAGAGGATTCAGTTATTTTGATTTCTGCTGTTGTGCTTTGTTTGTTTTCACATTATGATACATTACTTTTAAAATGTCACCACTGATTGTGCATACATTGTTGTGGCAGCTTCGAAACAGCAATAAAAAGGTTAAGTATATGACATAAGGTTTGATACTTTTATCATATCTCCTAATCAACATAAGCTTATTTTAGGGTACCTTGGGTGAATGTCATATTAAAAGATTAAAGTACCTGCTGAGTTGAGGCGGCTCCTGCACTAGTTGCCATAACAATGTACTTGGTTGCCGGGGGAGACGGCTGTGATGGGGTTCCAGGTCGCGGGGACATCAGTGCGAGGGAGCTTGGAACCTTAATGATGCTGGGAGTGCGCGGCCCCGCCGACCCACTTAACCCACTTTGTGAGACTGAAACGGTGGGACGAGGCTGCAAGAAAGCGTCAGCATTCATTATTAAACAGCAGCTTGCTTGTTTACCTTCACGTTATTCAGCACGGTTTCACATTAACCCTGGACTGCAGGTGTGCAGCCTAAAAGACAGGATATATGTGAACATGTGCTTTTTATGGTATTTTTATTTACTATTCTGACATTGTATAAAATGCCCTTCAGCCTTTTCACATTCATTGCATTGAGAGAAAACAGATTTTTATTAAGTGTAAAGTGTACCTGTGTGATTGTTAATGTGGTTCTGTTGACTTGCTGAGCTTGCAGTGCTGCTTGAGTCCTGGCTTTCATTACATGAGAGCAAAGCATAGGTCCGAGGTAACCGTAGTCTGTCCGATACTGCTCCACGTTGTCAGGCTGAGGTCGTATCTTGGCAATGACACTGGCACAATGTTTCTTGAAAAAGAAAAAACCAAAACAAAAATCCTTACTATAGCTGTAACACTGCTTTTGTGACTTGATTTGACAGTTTTTGTTCACAAATGTATCCACCTTAACATGAATGATGCTCAAAAACGTTATTTCTTACTAGTAAGAGGCTTTGGACATGATCAGCACCAATCTTATCAATATTGGAGACCACAGGTCCTTCCACCACTGCTTTGATGCGAGCACCCTCTACAGTAAGCCGAGGAAGGATCAACGTCTTAATCACCTGCAGAGGACGAAAGCAGAAGGTCGGTGGAATGGAACATAACGAGCAAGAAAACACAAGGAGAAAATAACATTAAACTCACATCAGGTCCCAGTTCAGCAAGTCCAGCGATGCAGCCGTATCGTGTCGTCCACTGAGTTTTGTCATCCAACCAACTCTGTAAAAACATCAGTCGGGTTAAATATGGGAAGCCATTGAAACAGTGATGTCATGGTTAAAGTAAAGAAGTGCTATAAACTATGCACTACTATTTGTTTTACCATTTTGGGAACCAAGGACATTGGTTATTAACAAAATAAACTTACTAACTGTTGAAAAAAATCCAAAGACACAGTTGCACAACAAGGGTGAGATATTTAACTAGCTGGAGTTATGCCTGCATTTTCACAAAGGTTTTTAGAAAATGTAGAGTTGTTTAGAACAGAAGAATATATTAGGAAACTCCAAGACATAAGGAATAAATGGGCTGGATGACTGCAAGCAAGGCAACACCTCTAAGGTATCTACGAAGCTTTAAACAATCACAACAAGAGCTTAACATTTGTAGCAACAAAATATGCAACACAAAAGCCCACCTTGGTAAAAGTCTTGGTAATACGGGACTGGATGTTGTTGGTTGTAGTACTGAAGGTTTTGCAGCTTTGGGCCATGAGGCGAGCAGCAAAGTCTCGTAGAGCCCAGTGGTTGTCGACATCAGGTCGCAAACAGAGCTGCTTACTCACGATACAGGTGACCACAGCTGGGATGAGCTCATGTAGCTATAGATACAGACACAAAAAAACAATATCACGATATTATATTTTTGTCTTGAATTTAGATATTTTAAAAACATTATAACATTTTCTTCACTTACGTATTTCTCTAGATACAGCGTGGGGTTGTCCATTAGAGCTTTGACCATCCGCATTAGATAAATCAGTAGAGCCAAGTTGTTTTGCACCACATTTACGCGAACCTTTAGGGAGAGGTTACAGTCAGTATTTTCAGCAGAGAGATGCGTAGGTATTTAATGTGATGTGATGAACACTTCTAAACATGAAAAGAAGAAACATTCTTACTCCTTCAGAAATAAATGTGCTGAATCTTGGAAGCATCTGATACAGCCCAGGATCTGTAGCAATACTCTGTAAGGCTTCCTGCATGAAACAAAAGGAAACATTTAGTGAAAAGTCACATGACATGACAAATACCATCAAAGTAACAATTTTATATTTGCACTATTATTTCTGACTTCTTTATAGATTGTCGGAAAGCGACTATAATTGTTGTAAAAAAAAACAAAAAAAACTGTCTATAATTGTGTTATTACTAAACATGTATAAAATAAACCACTATATACAGAAAGACAGGCAGGACGTACAGCTCTCTTAGCTTCACACGAGCCAACACATGCTTCTGTGATTTCCTTATAGTAGAGCTGCTGTTCCACCGACAGCTCGTGAGTGCTGCGTGGTTTCAACCTTATCATGCCCTTCTCCTTTCCTGAAAAAGACAGATACAAACACAGCATGAGGGACGAATATTACTGTTAATGATTAAGGAGGGAAGAAGGGGGAGAAAATAGAGAAAAGTTAAACAGAACACAAGATACTGACCTTTGCCATCAGGAGCTGTTGCGCCTTGACCCTTGCCTTGAATCGTACCTTCCTCCTCCTGACCAGGTTTGACAACTTTGAGGGGTTCTGTAGATTCAGCCTTTTGTTGCTCTTTTGGTGCTGAAAAGCAGTAGACATACCTTACATTTAAGTTTTTCGTCCAGATACATCATGTTTTGTGTTTTAAAAGAAGAACGTTTAAACAAGACGAACCTGGTGGTGGATTTTCTGGAATAGAAGGCTGCACCCCCTCAATACTTAACCAGTGAGCTATGGATTAAAAAACAAGCACGGTGTATGAGCTTACAAATCATGCAGTCAAAACAAGACAATGCAATATAATGGAGTATAATGCCATGCAATGCAAATTTTCTGGGTACCTTTGAGTGACACATCTAGTGGAACTCTGGGGAGCGGTGTGTTTATAATGTCACTGAGGTCGACTTCCTTTTCCTCGTAGAAATGAAGCTCTCTTCCACCGCCACTTGCAAAGCGAAAAGGGATAAACTCTTGCGACTGGAACCCATACAGGGGCTGCAACAAAAGGAATGTACTTAGAATACAGAATTTAGATCCACTTCCTGTTTTTCCTCAAGTTATATCCATCAAAAGACCTTTTATGCAACCAAAAATACAATTCTTCTTTAATTTCAAATTTGCAAGTTCTCACTCACCTCCACATTTTTTAGTTTAAGAGCATTATCTATGTCACTTGTGGTTAATTTACGTCTCTTCCCGTGATGCATGAATTTCAGAGCATCCTATGTAAAAAAGGAAAGACACAGAAAGGCATTTATTTATAAATCCACACAACATTCAAGCACATGGTTTCAAAGCGATTACTGTTTTGTCTGTCATGCAAACAAAATAATATCATATCTGCTTCAATCATCCATGCTTTACCTGTGCAATTTCTTTTATTCTGTAGCTGACTTCTTCACTTAGGGCTACGCAGCTTTCCTCCTGTAACTGCCCCACTCCTACAGACTCTGCCATGGCCTTCATCGACTCTGTGGGCAAGACGACCGAACACTGCTTCTGTCGACGTTCCTCCGCCATGGCTGCATAACAAAGCACACACGTCTGTAAATTCAACCTCTCAACCTCACATCAGCAGAACCCAATATTCCCACTATGAAGCCCAGTGTTGACAACATTATGACAGATAAATCTCTCTAACACACTCTGCAGTGTATGCACGTACAAGGTAACATAAATGCAACAAGTAACAACAAAGCCAAAGCTTTGCACGCCTCAAAACATTGCTTGTGTTTTTAGGGCTTGTAATTACGGTGCAATTACATTTATGGCAGAAGTTTAAAAGTACAGCTCATTACGCTCATTTTGCAGAAGTGCGCGAAATTTTGCAAAGACCATGTTTCCAAATCTGCAAGGCTAACGTGGTTTAATCTACACAGACGGAAGGCAGTCTTTTCTAAACGATGCCCAAATTAAATATTGAGTTCAGGGATATTTACATCTGTTCGTGACAAAACGTAAAATTAATTTCTAGATGATGGCAATAAGTCTTCTATGCTTTCAATGTCAACAATCCAGATTACATATACTTTGATTCAAAGTCTTAAATTAATGCAACATTAAAGGAAAAAGACCAATGCATTAGCAGTTTTGACAGATTTGAATACTTCATGTGTGTAAACAAACACACTGAGCTCCAGAGAGCGGGTTAATCACTTTAACGGAACGACAACCAAGTAGCTACATGCAACACACAAGTCACACTAAAAGTGTATTCATTCAAACGCAAAGACTTTATCGCAAAATAAAAATCTGTGTCAATTTTACTTATCTTGGCGACTGCAAACGCCTTTAATATTAACTTAAACTTGCGCTAAATCTGATGTATGTTAGCTTGCATGCTAATAACTTAGCTTCCGTTGACGTTTTTACCTGTGTGAAGTTGCCCTCTCCTCTCTGAGTTTAAGCAGGAACTTATACAAATAAAAACAATCAATGTTTACAACAATGGCGGTTTCGTAAAGCTGTTTCTTCTCTGTGAAAATCCATCTCTCGGCGTAAAAAACAAACTAATTCACGGTCTGCAGCTGGGACCTCCGCTCGTGAATTAGCGCTTGTGTTCCATCGCCATTTTGAGTCACGTTCCGGTTGTGCTATCGCGAGAGTACAATTAGGGACATGACAGATGAGTAACCGTTGAAGTAATTCAAAAAAATTTACGTATTGCAAGTAAGCAAAGAAAATGTGTTTTCATTGGCAAAATAAGCAATGTCACACACACTCAAAAAAAGAATTCACACTATAAAATAACTATAAATCAGTTTCAATGCGAAGAACGCCGTTCATCCGTTTCCACAAGAATCCTGTCCCGGGTCGGAACTAATGTTTTCCTTGGTTTTAGGGGGTGACCTTATGTTGCAGCAACGAACACAAACGTAAGGAACGTGGAAGGACACAGCAAAAGCAGTCATGTATAGATTTTTATCCCGGACTGTGTGCGCGGCTCGGAATTCTTCAGTCATTGTGTACGAGTCGTGTGTTTTACCGGCGAAATGTGAAAAGGCAGCAGCTCCAGTTTTCAGGTGAGCAGCGGCTGCGACTGTCAGCTGGGACTGACCGGGACACACGGTGAAACCCTGTAGCGTAACTCATGAAGGACAAATGCGACTGCTGGGTTGCTTATTGACGTGTTTTAGTGGAAGAAAGTGTTGACAGTGTGTATTCCAAATAGCTGGCGTTTACTTGTTGTCATAAGAGCAGAGGGACAGACAGCTAGCTGTTAGCTTATTGCACTTGCACAAGTGGGGCGGGACGTTTTGATTGACACTTCTTCCAGAGATCGTTTCCATGGTAACATGTAAATGGCGTTACACATCTTGTACAGGCTCACATGTTTTATTGTTGATCCTCTCGTACTGGGCAGGATTGCTATTGCAACAACACATCATCA